>NC_053025.1:81727520-81838618 GCF_003073215.2 Triticum urartu | reverse complement strand
TGAAGATCACCATGAATCTTGCATAAGGTAGAAGATAATAATAAATGATAGGCCCTTCGCAGAGGGAAGCAGAGGTTTCCATGCGCTTTTATGGTTGGATGCATAAAATCTCAATGCAAAAGAACATCACTTAATATTGCCCCTTGTGATATGAACCTTTATTATGCAGTCCGTCGCTTTTATTACTTCCACATCACAAGATCGTATAAAGCTTATTTCTCCCACACCAATCAATCATACATATTTAGAGCAATTTTTATTGCTTTGCACCGATGACAACTTACTTGAGGGATCTTACTCAATCCATAGGTAGATATGGTGGACTCTCATGGAAAAACTAGTTTAAGGGTATTTGGAAGCACAAGTAGTATTTCTACTTGGTGCTGAGAATTTGGTTAGCATGAGGGGGAAAGGCAAGCTCAACAAGTTAGAGGATCCATGACAACATACTTTATCTCAGATATAAGAAAGACATAACTCATTACGATGTCTTCCTTGTCCAACATCAACTCTTTAGCATGTCATATTTTAATGAGTGCTCCCAATCATAAAAGATGTCAATGATAATATATCTATATGTGAAAACCTCTCTTTCCTTATTACTTCCTATTAATTGCAACAATGACCAAAGCTATGTCTGCCAATTCCCAACAACTTTTAATCATCATACTCTTTCTATGTGAGTTCATTACTCCTAATAAGATCAATATGAACTCTTTTTGTTTCTTTTATTATTTTTCTCTTTTCTTTTATTCACCCAAGATCATGGCAAAATAATCAAGCCCTTGACTCAACACTAATCTTTATTATATATAGATCACGGACTCGATTACATAGAGGGATCATAAAGCAAAACTCAAAACTAGATCATACCATAAACTTTATTCTACTAGATCAAGATACTACTAATAGGATCGAACTAAGAAAAACAATAAAGATAGGAGTTGTGATTGTGATACGATACCGGGGCACCTCCCCCAAGCTTGGCAGTTACCAAGGGGGGTGCCCATACCCATGTGATTATATCTCCTTTGTTGGTGAAGAAGGTGGAGGTGACGGATAATCGCACATCGAGCGTAAGAGGTCCTCCAGCTTGCGAATAATGCCCTTGAGTGCGACAATATGCTTCTTCAACAAAATATTTTCTTGTGTGAGATAATTGTTTTGTATACGAGCTAACTCAATCATCTTGAAAGCTTCGATCTCAGTTGGGGTAAGAAGGTTATGATCAAGTTGAAGGATGTCTTTTGCTGCCGGAGCTTGATCCTCTGTGGCCTTCTTGATCCTTTCATCCTTGTTGACCCTCGTGGGTTCTTCCCTCTTCAGATCCATCTTCATTAGCCAAGCATCGTTGTCACCATTGTTGGAGGAGGGAGACGACATGATGCCTAGCCTGGAAAACCCTGACAAAAAACAGCTCGAAACAAGAACAGAGGAGGTTTGCGTGATACGGGAGTCAAAACCTTCGGGAGAATATATAATGAATTTTTACCGACCAAAATACGTAACGTGCAAGAAAACGGAGTCCGGAAGGCACACGAGGTGCTCACGAGGTAGGGGGTAGGGCGCGCCCACCACCCTCGTGGGGCTCTCGTGTCCTTCCTGGAGTGCTACTTATTTTTCTATTTTTATAAATATTCCAAAATAGAGAGATATTGCCTTAAAAATTGTTTTGGAGTCGGTTTACTTACCGTACCACATACCTATTCCTTTTCGGAGTCTGAAACGTTCCGGAAAGTGTCCCTTATGTATTCCTCCGGGGTTACAGTTTCAATAATATTGGTTTCAACATTTATGGGATTACCTGAGATATAATGTTTGATTCTTTGACCGTTTACCACCTTCGGATTTGTGCCCTCGAAGTTGTTTATTTTTATGGCACTGGAGCGATAGACCTCTTCAATAACTTTGGGGCCTTCCCATTTAGAGAGAAGTTTTCCTGTGAAAAATCTTAAACGAGAGTTGTATAGGAATACATAATCACCTACATTAAACTCACGCTTTTGTATCCTTTTGTCATGCCATCTTTTAACTTTTTCTTTAAACAACTTAGCATTTTCATAAGCTTGGGTTCTCCATTCATCAAGTGAGCTAATATCAAATAACCTCTTCTCACCGGCAAGTTTAAAATCATAGTTGAGCTCTTTAATAGCCCAATATGCCTTATGTTCTAGTTCGAGAGGTAAGTGACATGCTTTTCCATAAACCATTTTATACGGAGACATACCCATAGGATTTTTGTATGCAGTTCTATAAGCCCATAATGCATCATCAAGTTTCTTGGACCAATTCTTCCTAGACCTATTAACAGTCTTTTACAAAATTAATTTGAGCTCTCTATTGCTCAATTCTACTTGACCACTAGACTGTGGATGATAAGGAGATGCAATTCTATGATTAACATCATATTTAGCAAGCATTTTACGGAAGGCACCATGAATAAAGTGTGAACCACCATCAGTCATTAAATATCTAGGGACTCCAAACCTTGGGAAAATAACTTCTTTAAGCATTTTAATAGAAGTGTTATGATCAGCACTACTAGTTGGAATAGCTTCTACCCACTTAGTAACGTAATCAATAGCAACTAAAATATGTGTGTATCCATTAGAGGCAGGAAAAGGTCCCATATAATCAAAGCCCCAAACATCAAATGGTTCAATAACAAGTGAATAATTCATAGGCATTTCTTGACGTCTACTAATATTACCAATTCTTTGACATTCATCACAAGACAAGACAAACTTACGGGCATCCTTGAAGTGAGTAGGCCAATAAAAACCGGATTGCAATACCTTATGTGCAGTTCTATCTCCAGCGTGGTGTCCTCCATAAGGCTCGGAATGACACTTGCATATGATCTGTTCCTGTTCATGCTCAGGTACACAACGTCTAATAACACCATCTACTCCTTCCTTATAAAGATGTGGATCATCCCAAAAGAAATGTCTCAAGTCATAGAAAAACTTTTTCTTTTGCTGGTATGTGAAGCTAGGTGGTATAAATTTAGCAACAATATAATTAGCATAATCAGCATGCCATGGAGTACTACGAGAAGTACATATAACATTTAATTATTTGTCAGGAAAGTCATCATTAATATGTAGTGGGTCATCAAGAACATTCTCTAACCTAGATAAGTTGTCTGCAACGGGGTTCTCAGCTCCCTTTCTATCTACAATATTCAAATCAAATTCTTGTAGCAAGAGAACCCATCTAATAAGTCTAGGTTTAGCATCTTTCTTTTCCATAAGATATTTAATAGCAGCATGCTCTGTTTGAATAGTTACTTTAGAATCAACAATATAAGATCTGAACTTATCATAAGCAAATACAACTGCTAAAAGTTCTTTTTCAGTAGTGGCATAATTTCTTTGAGCATTGTCTAGAGTCTTACTAGCATAATGAATAACTTTAGTTTCTTATCAACTCTTTCCCTAGAACAGCACCTACAGCATAATCACTAGCATCACACATAATTTCAAAGGGTAAATTCCAATTAGGTGGCTGAACAATATGTGCAGAGACTAATGCTTTCTTAAGTATTTCAAATGCTTCTACACAATCATCATCAAAGACAAATGGTATATCTTTTTGCAATAAATTAGTCAGAGGCCGAGAAATTTTTGAGAAGTCCTTAATGAACCTCCTGTAAAATCCGGCGTGGCCAAGGAAACTTCTTATACCTTTGATGTCCTTGGGACATGGCATCTTTTCAATAGCATCAACCTTGGCTTTATCAACTTCAATACCTCTTTCAGAAACTTTGTGCCCCAAGACAATACCTTCATTAACCATAAAGTGGCACTTTTCCCAATTCAAGACAAGATTAGTTTCTTCACATCTCTGCAAAACTCGATCAAGATTGCTCAAGCAATCGTCAAAAGAGGAACCATAGACGGAAATGTCGTCCATGAAAACCTCACAAATCTTTTCAGAAAAGTCAGAGAATATAGCCATCATGCATCTTTGAAAGGTAGCAGGTGCATTACATAAACCAAAAGGCATACGTCTATAAGCAAAAGTACCAAAAGGGCATGTAAAAGTAGTCTTTGATTGATCTCTAGCCGACACAGGTATTTGAGAGAAACCAGAATAACCATCTAGAAAGCAATAGTGTGTATGTTTGCATAATCTTTCTAGCATTTGATCAATAAAAGGTAATGGGTAATGATCTTTCTTAGTAGCTTTATTTAATTTGCGGAAATCAATTACCATCCTATAACCTGTGATAATTCTTTGTGGAATTAATTCATCTTTATCATTAGGAACAACAATAATACCTCCCTTCTTAGGGACACAATGTACATGACTTACCCACTCACTATCAGCAACGGGATATATTATACCTGCCTCCAAAAGCTTTAGTATTTCTTTTCTTACCACTTCTTCCATTTTAGGATTCAAACGTCGTTGAGGATCACGAACTGGTTTGACATCTGCTTCCAAATTTATTTTATGTTGACATAGAGTGGGACTAATGCCCTTAAGATCATCAAGAGTATATCCAATAGCAGCACAATGCTTCTTCAGAGTTTTCAATAATCTTTCTTCTTCATGCTCTGAAAGGTTAGCACTAATAATAACAGGATATATCTTCTTTTCATCAAGATAAGCATATTTAAGATTATCAGGCAAAGGTTTAAGCTCAAACACGGGATCACCCTTGGGTGGAGGAGGATCCCCTAAAATTTCAACAGGCAAATTGTGTTGCAGAATAGGTTCTTGTTTAAAGAATACTTCATCTATTTCCCTTCTTTCATTCATGAACATATCATTTTCATGGTATAACAAATAGTGTTCTAAAGGATCACTAGGAGGTACGGCAATAGAAGCAAGACCAATATTTCATCCTTACTAGGTAATTCTTCCTCACGATGTTGTTTACTAAATTTAGAGAAATTAAACTCATGAACCATATCATCCAAGCCAATAGTAACAACATTCTTTGTGCAATCTATGGTGGCATTGACAGTATTTAAGAAGGGTCTAGCAAATATAATGGGACAAAAGCTATCTTGTGGGGAACCAAGAACAAGAAAATCAGCAGGATATTTAGTTTTCCCACACAAGACTTCAACATCTCTAACAATTCCAATTGGTGAAATAGTATCTCTATTGGCAAGTTTAATTGTGACATCAATATCTTCTAACTCAGCAGGTGCAATTTCATTCTTAATTTCTTCATATAAGTCAATAGGTATTGCACTATCACTAGCACCCATATCACATAAGCCATGATAACAATGATCTCCTATTTTAACAGAAATAACAGGCACGCCTACCACAGGTCTATGTTTATCTTTATCACAAGGTTTACCAATTCTAGCAGTTTCACCTTCGAACTGAATAACATGCCAATCAATATTATCAGACAAGAGATCTTTAACAATAGCAATATTAGGTTCTACTTTAACTTTCTCAGGGGGTGTATAAGTTCTAATATTGCTTTTACGAACAACAGTTGAAGCTTTAGCATGATCCTTTATTCTAACAGGGAAAGGTGGTTTCTCGACATAAGAAGTAGGAACAATAGGATCATTATAAGTGACAGTCTTTTCTTCAACTTTAATAGGTGCAGCTACTTTTACTTCTATGGGAGGATGATATTTAAACCACTTCTTCTTAGGGAGATCAACATAAGTAGCAACATATTCACAGAAAGAAGCTACTATCTCAGAGTCAAGTCCATATTTAGTGCTAAACTTACAAAAAATATCGGTGTCCATAAAAGATTTAACACAATCAAACTTAGGTGTCATACCTGACTCCTTACCTTCGTCGAGGTCCCAATCTTCAGAGTTGCGTTTAATTCTATCCAATAAATTCCATCTGAATTCAATAGTCTTCATCATAAAAGAGCCATCACAAGAAGTCTCGAGCATGGTGCGATTGCTTTCAGAAAGCCGAGCATAAAAACTTTGCATAATTATTTCTCTCGGGAGCTCATGATTGGGGCATGAATATAACATTGATTTAAGCCTCCCCCAAGCTTGAGCGATGCTTTCTCCTTCGCGAGGCCAGAAATTATATATATAATTGCGATCACGATGAACAAGATGCATAGGGTAATACTTTTGATGAAATTCCAACTTCAATCTTTTATAGTCCCATGATCTCATATCATCACATAGCCTATACCATATCAATGCGTCTCCCTTCAAAGATAAAGGGAAGACCTTCTTCTTAGCAACATCATTAGGTATACCTGCAAGCTTAAATAATCCACAAACTTCATCCACATATATTAAGTGCTCATTAGGATGCTTCGTTCCATCTCCTGTAAAAGGATTAGCTAGCAGTTTTTTCATCATACCCGAAGGAAATTCAAAAGGAGTTTCATTTTCAATAGGTTCAGTGGGTTGAGGAGCAACACTTTGCTCTATTGGACGGGGTGAAGATACCCCGAACAAGCCCCTCAGAGAATTACTTTCCATAGTAACAAGTGACAGTAAATTTCAGCACACTATATAAATTTTTCCTTACCAAATTCCACCTACCAAAAGCGCTACACTCCACGGCAACGGCGCCAGAAAAGAGTCTTGATGACCCACAAGTATAGGGGATCTATCTTAGTCCTTTCGATAAGTAAGAGTGTCGAACCCAACGAGGAGCAGAAGGAAATGATAAGCAGTTTTCCGCAAGGTATTCTCTGCAATACTGAAATAAGTGGTAACAGATAGTTTTGTGATATGATAAATTGTAACAAGCAACAAGTAACAAAAGTAAATAAAGTGCAGCACGGTGGCCCAATCCTTTTGTAGCAAAGGACAAGCCAGAACAAACTCTTATAATAGGAAAAACGCTCCCGAGGACACATGGGAATATCATCAAGCTAGTTTTCATCACGTTCATATGATTCGCGTTCGATACTTTGATAATTTGATATGTGGGTGGACCGGTGCCTGGGTGCTGTTCTTACTTGAACAAGCATCCCACTTATGATTAACCTCTATTGCAAGCATCCGCAACTACAACAAAAGTATTAAGGTAAACCTAACCATAGCATGAAACATATGGATCCAAATCAGCCCCTTACGAAGCAACGCATAAACTAGGGTTTAAGCTTCTGTCACTCTAGCAACCCATCATCTACTTATTACTTCCCATTGCCTACCTCTAGGCCCAAATAATGGTGAAGTGTTATGTAGTCGACGTTCACATAACACCACTAGAGGCTAGACAACATACATCTTATCAAAATATCAAACGAATACCAAATTCACATGACTACTCATAGCAAGACTTCTCCCTTGTCCTCATGAACGAACGTAATTACTCACAAAGCATATTCATGTTCATAATCATAGGGGTAATAATATGCATATAGGATCTGAACATATGATCTTCCACCAAATAAACCAATTAGCATCAACTACAAGAGTAATCAACACTACTAGCAACCTACTAGCACCAATCCCGGACTTTGAGACAAGAATTGGATACAAGAGATGAACTAGGGTTTGGAGATGAGATGGTGCTAGTGAAGATGTTGATGGAGATTGCCTTCTCCCGATGAGAGGAGAGTTGGTGATGACGATGGTGATGATTTCCCCCTCTGGGAGGGAAGTATCCCCGGCAGAACAGCTTTGCCGGAGCTCTAGATTGGATCTGCCAAGGTTCCGCCTCGTGGCGGCGGAGTCTCGTCCCGAAAAGTTCCTCTCTATTTTTTTCTCATCGAAAGACCTCATATAGGAGAAGATGGACGTCAGAGAGCCACCAGGGGGCCCACGAGGTAGGGGCGCGCCCTAGGGGGGGGGCGCCCCCCACCCTCGTGAGAAGGGTGTGGGCCCCCCGGCCTTCATCTTTGGCGAGGATTTTTCTTTTTTTTAAGATGTCCTGTGAACTTTCAGGACTTTTGAAGTTGCGCAGAATAGGTCTCTAATATTTTCTCCCTTTCCAGCCCAGAATTCCAATTGCCGGCATTCTCCCTCCTTATGTAAACCTTGTAAAATAAGAGAGAATAGCCATAAGTATTGTGACATAAAGTTAAATAACAGTCCATAATGCAATAAATATCGATATAAAAGCATGATGCAAAATGGATGTATCAGCGCTTAAAGTGTCATCAGACACGGTCCCTTATTCAGAGTGGGCTGTGGACTGTTGCCGTTGCACCTTCTCGCATAAGCCATATGCGTACTATACTCCGACGGTGCTTCAAGATATTTTGTGCTGCATCTCACACTATTGGTTATAATAAACTGTGTCAAATCTACTTGATTTTTTGTCTCGATTTGAATTACATAATGCGGTCACAGCGGCCATGGACGGTGTTTGAATTGCTAGACCTTTTATATGCAGTGAACATGCAACTATATGTGTGTCATAAAAGAATTCGAATTATTCAGGGTTCGTTTGGACATTTTTATGCATTAATTGAGTTTTCAATGCATTTATGTGCATAATTCAAATTTGAACTACATGCACATGCTTCAGTGCATATAAATTGGTTAAAAAATCAAATCTTTGTCCTTGGGTGCATGCTTAGGTCCCATGCAAGAAATGGGAATGAATGTCAAACACCCTGCGACCGTCACTCGGCTGCAAGCATTGAGATACCTTGTTTATAAATTCTAGTAAATCCAAAACTCGTCTGAAATTCATGAAACTTGGCATGCTATCATGGAGCGGCATCAACATGCCGTGGTAAATTTTTTGTCTCATTTGGGGCAGGTTTGGGTATATGCTTCTCACAAGCCAGAGCTCCTCACAACAAGCATGATGGTTTCGGTAGGGAACGCCCCACCTTTGGAGACGAAACGATATCCATTGCCTCTTACTGCTTTCAAAATTTTTCCCGTGTCAACATAGAACAACAGGAGTGTTGTGTTATTTTTTGTGATTTTTCGAGGTTCGTTTGGACATTGTTATGCATTAAGTGAGTTCTTAATGCATTTATGTGCATAATTCAAATTTGAACTACATGCACATGCTCTAATGCATATAAATTGGTTGAAAAATCAAATCCGTGTCTTTGGGTGCATGCTTAGGTCCCATGCAAGAAATAGGAATGAATGTCAAACACTAGGGCACGGTCACTCGACGCAAACATTGAGATACCTGATTTTTAAATTTTAGTAAATCCAAAACTCGTCCAAAATTCATGAAACTCGACATGCTATCATGGAGCGGTGTCAACATCCCGTGGTAATTTTTTTATCCCATTTAGGGCAGGTTTGGGGATATTGCTTCTCACAACAAGCGTGATGGTTTCGGCAGGGAACGTCCCACCTTTGGGGACGAAATGATATCCATTGCCTCTTATTGCTTTCAAATTTTTCTCGTGTCAACATAGAACAACATGAGTGTTGTGTCAATTTTTGGGATTTTTCGGGGTTCATTTGGACATTTTTATGCATTAATTGAGTTTTCAATGCATTTATATGCATAATTCAAATTTGAACTACATGCACATGCTCTAATGCATATAATGTTGGGTAACGCAATAATTTTAAGAAAAATCCGACGCACACGCAAGATCCATCTTGGTGATGCATAGCAACGAGAGGGGAGAGTGTTGTCCACGTACCCTCATAGACCGTAAGCGGAAGCATTATGACAACGCGGTTGATGTAGTCGTACGTCTTCACGATCCGACCGATCCTAGCACCGAAGGTATGGCACCTTCACGATCTGCACACGTTCAGCTCAGTGACGTCCCACGAACTCTAGATCTAGCTGAGGTCGTTGGAGAGTTTCGTCAGCACGACGGCGTGATGACGGTGATGATGAAGTTACCGATGCAGGGCTTCGCCTAAGCTCTATAACGATATGACCGGGGTGGAAATCTATGGAGGGGGCACCGCACACGGCTAAACAATCAACTTGTGTGTCTATGGGGTGCCCCCTCCCCCGTATATAAAGGAGTGGAGGAGGGGGAGGGCCGGCCCTCTCATGGCGCGCCCAATGGCACTACTAGGGAAAACCCTAGTAGTAGCGCGGGTTTAATGCCTACTAGTAGCGCGGGACACTGCGCTACTAGTAAGGCGTGATACGTCTCCGTCGTATCTACTTTTCCAAACACTTTTGCCCTTGTTTTGGACTCTAACTTGCATGATTTGAATGGAACTAACCCGGACTGACGCTGTTTTCAGCAGAATTACCATGGTGTTATTTATGTGTAGAAACAAAAGTTCTCGGAATGACCTGAAACTTCACGGAACAAATTTTTGGAAAATATAAAAAATCCTTGAAAAGGATGAAGGCCAGGGGTGGGGGGCGCGCCCCCCTACCTCGTGGGCCCCCTGGAGCTCCTCCGACCTCAACTCCAACTCTATATATTTGGTTTCGGGGAGAAAAAAAATTAGAAAGAAGAACTCATCGCGTTTTACGATACAGAGCCGCCGCCAAGCCCTAAAACCTCTAGGGAGGGCTGATCTGGAGTCCGTTCGGGGATCTGGAGAGGGGAATCCGTCGCCATCGTCATCATCAACCATCCTCCATCACCAATTTCATGATGCTCACCGCTATGCGTGAGTAATTCCATCGTAGGCTTGCTGGACGGTGATGGGTTGGATGGGATCTATCATGTAATCAAGTTAGTTTTGTTAGGGTTTGATCCCTAGTATCCACTATGTTCTGAGATTGATGTTGCTATGACTTTGCTATGCTTAATGCTTGTCACTAGGGCCCGAGTGCCATGATTTCAGATCTGAACCTATTATGTTCTCATCAATATATGAGAGTTCTTGATCCTATCTTGCAAGTCTATAGTCACCTATTATGTGTTATGATCCGTTAACCCCGAAGTGACAATAATCGGGATACTTACCAGTGATGACCGTAGTTTGAGGAGTTCATGTATTCACTATGTGTTAATGCTTTGTTCCCGTACTCTATTAAAAGGAGGCCTTAATATCCCTTAGTTTCCGTAAGGACCCCGCTGCCACGGGAGGGTAGGACAAAAGATGTCATGCAAGTTATTTTCCATAAGCACGTATGACTATATTCGGAATACATGCCTACATTACATTGATGAACTAGAGCAAGTTCTGTATCACCCTAGGTTATGATTGTTACATGATGAACCGCATCCGGCATAATTCTCAATCACCGATCCATTGCCTATGAGCTTTCCATATATTGTTCTTCGCTTATTTACTTTTCTGTTGCTATTGCTATCATCACTACAAAATACCGAAAACGTTACTTTTACTACTGTTACCTTTTGCTACCGTTACCACTACTATCATATTACTTTGCTACTAAACACTTTGCTGCAGATACTAAGTTTCCAGGTGTGGTTGAATTGACAACTCAGGTGCTAATACTTGAGAATATTCTTTGACTCCCCTTGTTTCGAATCAATAAATTTGGGTTGAATACTCTACCCTCGAAAACTGTTGCGATTCTCTATACTTGTGGGTTATCAAGACTATTTTCTGGCGCCGTTGCCGGGGAGCATAGCTCTATTCTTTTAATCACTTGGGATTTATATCTGCTTATCATTATGAAGAACTTGAAAGATCCAAGAACCAAGATTTATCCCTCAACTACGAGGGGAGGTAAGGAACTTCCATCTAGCTTTGCACTTGATTCACCTTCTGTTTTGAGTAAGATTGCGACACCTAAACCTGCTTCTGCTATTCGTTCTGATATGTCGCATGTTATTGATGATGCCACTTCTGCTATACATGATACTTATGATGAAACTACTTCTATGCTTGATACTATTGTGCCACTTCGTGAATTTCTTGATGAACAACTTGCTAGGGCTAGAGGGAATGAAATTATTGAATCTGATAATACTGATGAAAGTGATGATGAAGACTCGCCTGTTATTCCTGAGGGTTATGTTTTTGATAAAGAAGCTTCTTTAGCTATTTTAGCTTGCAAAGATAGATACGAACTCAAGAGGTTATTAGCTAAATGGAATAAGCAATCTCTAAATGCTAGGATGAAACCTGACCCTGCTTTTGCTACTTCACCTATCTGTGTTACTTATAAGGATTATGAATTCTCTGTTGATCCTGATATAATTACTTTGGTTGAATCTGATCCTTTTCATGGCTATGAATATGAAACTGTTGTGGCACATCTTACTAAATTAAATGATATAGCCACCCTGTTCACTACTGATGAGAGAACTCGTTACTTTTATATCCTTAAAATATTTTCGTTCTCATTAAAGGGTGATGCTAAGATATGGTTTAATTCTCTTGATCCTGGTTGTGTGTGTAGTCCCCAGGATATGATTTATTACTTCTTTGCTAAATATTTCCCTGCTCATAAGAAACAAGCTACTTTAACGGATATATATAATTTTGTTGCAAATTGAAGAAGAGAGTCTCCCACAAGCTTGGGGGAGGCTTCTCAAGTTACTTAATGCTTTGCCTGATCATCCTCTTAAGAAAAATGAAATACTTGATATCTTTTATAATGGACTAACCGATGCTTCCAGAGATTACCTGGATAGTTGTGCTGGTTCTGTTTCAGGGAAAGTAAAACCGATGAAGCTGAAATCTATTGAATAATATGTTGGACAAATGAACAAGATAAATTTATGGCTAAGCAAGAAGACTTTAATGCTTATTTTGGTAGACAATTGAAATACAATTCAAATATGCTTGAACACTTGGGTGATTATATGGCTAATGTTAAAGGTGAACTTAAACTTATTAGTAAACATGCTTCTATGGTTACCACTCAAGTAGAACAAGTACTTAAAGCTCAAAATGATTTGCTCAATGAATTGAATAGTAAGAATAATGATAATGCTGTTAGAGTTATGACTAGAGGTGGTAGAATGACTCAGGAACCTTTGTATCCTGAAGGCCAACCCTAAGAGAATTGAGCAAGATTCTCAGAGAAATAATATAGATGCACCTAGCTTCTAGTGAACCTTATTGAAACACCTGAGAAATCCAAATGATATTTCTATTTCTGATGCTGAAACACAATCTGGTAATGAACCTGAAACTAGTGATAATGTTAATAAATGTTCATGATGATGCTCAACCTAGTAATGATAATGATATAGAAATTGAACCTGCTGTTGATCTTGATAACCCACAATCAAAGAATCAACGTTATGATAAGAAAGACTTTGTTGCTAGGAAACATGGTAAAGAAAGAGAACCATGGGTTCAGAAAACCCATGCCTTTTCCTCCCAAACCATCCAAGAAAAAGGATGATGAGGATTTTGAGCGCTTTGCTGAAATGATTAGACCTATCTTTTTGCGTATGCGATTAACTGATATGCTCAAAATGAATCCTTATGCTAAGTACATGAAAGATATTGTTACTAATAAAAGAAAGATACTGGAAGCTGAAATTTCCACCATGCTTGCTAATTATACTTTTAAGGGTGGAATACCAAAGAAACTTGGAGATCCAGGAGTACCCACTATACCATGCTCCATTAAAAGAAACTATGTTAAAACTGCTTTATGTGATCTTGGAGCCGGTGTTAGTGTTATGCCTCTCTCTTTATATCATAGACTTGATTTGAATAAGTTGACACCTACTGAAATATCTTTGCAAATGGCTGATAAATCAACTGCTATACCTGTCGGTATTTGTGAGGATGTGCCTATTATGGTTGCAAACGTTACTATTTTAACGGACTTTGTTATTCTTGATATTCCCGAGGACGATAGTATGTCTATTATTCTTGGAAGACCCTTTTTGAATACTGCAGGGGCTGTTATTGATTGCACTAAAGGCAATGTCACTTTTCATGTTAATGGTAATGAGCATACGGTACACTTTCCGAGGAAACAACCTCAAGTTCATAGTATCAACTCTATTGGAAAAATTCCATCGATTATATTTGGAGGTTTTGAATTTCCTCTTCCTACTGTCAAGAAGAAATATGATATTCTTATTATTGGGGATGTGCATATCCCCGTTGAGGTAACATAGTGTTATTCGAAATTTCTCCGGTTCCATGTTATTCGGAATGAGTTCGTTAACAAGACTTGATCAACCTTGTTAGTGGATTCCTTTTGATGATCATGAGATGGATGAAACTAGAAGGCACAACCTTCTGTACCCCACTTTTACTTTCTGTTATTTATATTTAAATAAAATAAAAATAGTATTTTCTGTCTGTTATCTGAATTATCCGTGCAATATAAAAATACCCCGAAAATAAAAGTTCTCCAAATGCCCTGAAATTTAAATATAATTTTTTCTGGAATATTTGAGAATATTTGGCACTGAGAACACAACAGGAGGAGCTGGCACCTGGCCACGAGGGTCAGGGGCGCGCCCTACCCCCTAGGCGCGTCCCCCTGCCTCGTGGGCCCACAGTGACCCTCCTCCACTTATCCTTTCACCCACACACTCCTTCTTCCTCCCACAAACACGAATAACCAGCTCAAACCCGAATCCAAGCTCATTTTGCTGCCATTTTCGATCTCCTTGCTCAAAGCACCTCTCACAAAACTGCTTGGGAAGATTGTTCCTTGGTATGTGACGCCTCCATTGGTCCAATTAGTTTTTATTCTAGTGCTTTATTCATTGCAAATTTGTGCTGCCTAGGTGACCATGTTCTTGAGCTTGCATGTTAAATTTATATGGTTCCAAGTAGTTTTGATGCATGATATAGGCTCTAGGCACTTGTACGAGTAGTTGCTATCAATATTATTGAGTTTGGTTCACTTTTATTTTTGAAGTTACTAAAAATTTCAGAAATTTTTCAGAGGAAGAAATATGCTTAGGAAAATGTTCCAAGGTGGTTCTTCAAGGAAGCAAGGACCCATGCTTGCAATGCGTGATGTTGATGAAGAGCCACCAAGAGACGCTCCAGTGCGTCCTTGTGAATGGCCTTCGGAAAATTTTATGGATCGAGAAGGAATTAAAGAAGAATTTAATGCATATTTGCGTAACGCCGATCTGGTGAGCTTCGAGGAAGAAAAGTGCAGCCAGTATCACCATCTCACTAGTTCCTTTGTGAGGAGGTTTGAATTTTCATCTTCACATAATTCTCCAACTGTCCTGTTTGATCTTTATGAAAATTCTTACATATGGACTTAGAGGATTTTACCACCGCTTGCAAACTTCCACAATGGGGCAGTATCAGGGATCTTCGCGTATCTGAATTTAGAGATTTTCTTGCCAGTATAACTGTGGGAGAATCTAGAGATATAACACAAGCCACTATAGGGAGCATTCACTTTCCTGCTATACATTATTTTGCTCTCTTCATAGGTAGACGCATTAATGGTAAAGATGAGGCATGTCACATGTGTGTCCCTGACCTCAGTATTCTTAGGAGTGCTGTGTTAGGAGATAAATCTTATAATTTGGGAGCCATTGTTGCACGTAGGTTGCATCTTAATAGATTTAATGGAGGTTTCATTGGTGGAATTTATGCAACCCGCATAGCTAATTTTCTTGGTATAGCCATACGTGAAGATGATATTGAATTACCTCCTGCTTACCTAGACTTTAATGCTATGGTTCACCACCAGTTTGTTGAGTGGAATGAATCACCTCTCAAGTATCGACTAATCTTTGACAGACGCCGTGCTGTCCATATTACTCTCCCTGCTCCTGCCTTCTTTGATTATCAGGCAAAAGGAAGATATGTTATTACCAGAGAGGAGGCAGATGAGTACGAGAGGAGGGCGGAGGCCGCTCGTCGCCACGCTGCAGCTCAGGAGGCGATGGCCGCTGCATCTCAGTACGACCCCAACTACTATTATGGATATCCGCCAAGCCAGTCGTGGCCATAGACCAACTTAGGCCAAAAGCCTAAGCTTGGGGGAGTACGTATTTCTCACCGACATTACATTTATGTTCACACACTCATTGCCAGATGTCGGTGCTCATACTTTTTCATTGTATCATCCATGCTAGTTTATTTCATTTTTATGCTTTCTTCTTGTGTGTTTAATAAACCTTAAGAAAAACCAAAAAAATTAGTTGTAGCTTTTAATTAGTTTACTCTCCATGCTTGTAGTAGTAATTAAAAAGAAAACCCAAAAATATTTCCTGTTCTTATTTTACTTGCTGGGAGCTTTCCCATGTAAATAGTTTTTTTTTTCTTTGGGGTCGATCAGAGAAGACCATGATTAAATTGTTGAAGCGGCTCTTATATGCATTATTGTTGATCTGACAAAAGAGCCCATATTGCCTTGTCTTCTCCTGTTTATTGCATGCTTGCAGATTCTAGCTTAGTCCAATGCACGTGCACTATTATTATTATCCACATCGTTCGATCGTGCAAGTGAAAGGCAATAATGATGATTATATGATGGACTGATTGAGATGAGAAAAGCTGGTATGAACTCGACCTCTTTTGTTTTTGTAAATATGATTAGTTCATCGTTCCTGATTCAGCCTATTATGAATAAACATGTTTGCAATGACAACTAGAGATGATAGTTTCTTGTGCCATGCTTGATTAGCTAGGAGCTTATAATGGTTTACCTTGCGTACCGACATGCTATTAAAATGGTTGTGATGTGGTATGATAGGGTGGTATCCTCCTCTGAATGATTTAAGTGACTTGACTTGGCACATGTTCACACATGTAGTTGAAACAAAATCAACATAGCCTTCACGATATTTATGTTCATGGTGGATTATATCCTACTCATGCTTGCATTCGGTGTTGATTAATTTTAATGCATGTTCATGACTGTTGTCACTCTCTAGCTAGTCGCTTCCCAGTCTTTTGCTAGCCTTCACCTGTACTAAGTGGGAATACTGCTTGTGCATCCAACTCCATAAACCCCAAAGCTATTCCATATGAGTCCACCATACCTACCTATATACGGTATCTACCTGCCGTTCCAAGTAAATTTGTATGTGCCAAACTCTAAACCTTCAAATAAATATCCTGTTTTGTATGCTCGAATAGCTCATGTATCAACTAGGGCTGTCTGTATCTTCCATGTTAGGCGGGTTATTCTCAAGAGGAGTGGACTCCACTCCTCACTCACGAGAAAATGGCTGGTCAACGGGATGCTCAGTCCCATGCTTTATGCAAACTAAATCAAAATAATTGCAAACAAAACTCCCCTTGGGACTCTTGTTAGTTGGAGGCACTCGTTGTTTCGAGCAAGCCATGGATTGATGCTTGTTGGTGGAAGGGGGAGTATAAACTTTACCATCTGTTTGGGAACCGCCTATAATGTGTGTAGCATGGAAGATATCGCCATCTCTTGGTTGTTATGTTGACAATGAAAGTATACCGCTCAAAATATTATTCACCTCTATTTCAAAACCGAGCTCTGGCACCTCTACAAATCCCTGCTTCCCTCTGCGAAGGGCCTATCTATTTACTTTTATGCTGAGTCATCATCCTCTTATTAAAAAGCACTAGTTGGAGAGCACTGTTGTCATTTGCATTCATTACTGTTAGTTTACATTGAGTATGACTTGACTGGATCTCTTTTACCATGAATTACAATGTCTAGTCAGTTCTTGATCTTTAAAGGTGCTCTGCATTTATGTTTTGCAGTCTCAGAAAGGGCTAGCGAGATACCATCTTGTTATACCATATTATGATTGTTTTGAGAAAGTGTTGTCATCCAAGATTTATTATTATTGCTCACTAGTTGATTATGCCATTGATATGAGTAAACTTGAGACCTAAGCGTTATTGTGAATGTGGTTAGTCATAATCTTTGCTGAAAACTTGAATGCTGGCTTTACATATTTACAACAACAAGAGCAAACAGAGTTAGTAAAAGTTTTTATTTATCACTTTCAGTTTTTCAACTGAATTGCTTGAGGACAAGCAAAGGTTTAATCTTGGGGGAGTTGATACGTCTCCGTTGTATCTACTTTTCCAAACACTTTTGCCCTTGTTTTGGACTCTAACTTGCATGATTTGAATGGGACTAACCCGGACTGGCGCTGTTTTCAGCAGAATTACCATGGTGTTATTTATGTGCAGAAACAAAAGTTCTCGGAATGACCTGAAACTTCACGGAAAAACTTTTCGAAAAATATAAAAATCCTTGCAAAAGATGAAGGCCAGGGGCCCACCACTTGTCCACGAGGGTGGGGGCGCGGCCCCCTACCTCGTGGGCCCCCTGGAGCTCCTCCGACCTCAACTCCAACTCTATATATTTGGTTTCGGGGAGAAAAAAATCAGAGACAAGAATTCATCGCGTTTTACGATACGGAGCCGCTGCCAAGCCCTAAAACCTCTCGGGAGTGCTGATCTGGAGTCCGTTCGGCGCTCCGGTGAGGGGAATCCATCGCCATCGTCATCATCAACCATCCTCCATCACCAATTTCATGATTCTCAAGGCCGTGCGTGAGTAATTCCATCGTAGGCTTGCTGGACAGTGATGGGTTGGATGGGATCTATCATGTAATCGAGTTAGTTTTGTTAGGGTTTGATCCCTAGTATCCACTATGTTCTGAGATTGATGTTGCTATGACTTTGCTATACTTAATGCTTGTCACTAGGGCCCGAGTTCCATGATTTCAGATCTGAACCTATTATGTTTTCATCAATATATGAGAGTTCTTGATCCTATCTTGCAAGTCTATAGTCACCTATTATGTGTTATGATCCGTTAACCCCGAAGTGACAATAATCGGGATACTTACCGGTGATGACTGTAGTTTGAGGAGTTCATGTATTCACTATGTGGTAATGCTTTGTTCCGGTACTCTATTAAATGGAGGCCTTAATATCCCTTAGTTTCCGTAAGGACCCCGCTGCCACGGGAGGGTAGGACAAAAGATGGCATGCAAGTTCTTTTCCATAAGCACGTATGACTATATTCGGAATACATGCCTACATTACATTGATGAACTGGAGCTAGTTCTGTATCACCCTAGGTTATGATTGTTACATGATGAACCGCATCTGGCATAATTCTCCATCACCGATCCATTGCCTACGAGCTTTCCATATATTGTTCTTCACTTATTTACTTTTCCGTTGCTATTGCTATCATCACTACAAAATACTAAAAACACATTACTTTTACTATTGTTACCTTTTGCTACCGTTACCACTACTATCATATTACTTTGCTACTAAACACTTTGCTGCAGATACTAAGTTTCCAGGTGTGGTTGAATTGACAACTCAGCTGCTAATACTTGAGAATATTCTTTGACTCGCCTTGTGTCGAATGAATAAATTTGGGTTGAATACTCTACCCTGAAAAACTGCTGCGATCCCCTATACTTGTGGGTTATCAAGGCGCTACAACTATTCCTTAGCAGTAGCGCGTGCGACACACGCTACTGCTAAGACATATAGCCGCAGCGTTTGTTCACTCCCGCGCTACTGTCAATACAACTAGTAGTAGGGTGTTTACTCTCCATCGCTACTAGTATTTTTTTTCATTTTTTTAATTTTTAGTGTATTTATGCGCCGTTATACAAATTTTGGTACAATACCAATTATGAGGTTGTTATATCATTATGTCCATAACAGTGTGTCAAATGAAGGTGGATTAGGTTCAAGTGGAGGCAACATGTGGTGCATGTCAAAAGTATACTACTAATCCAAACTTGATCTAGTTTGGACTAGTAGTACTTTCAATGTGCAGCACATGTTGCCTCCACTTGAATCTAATCCGCCAACACAAGCTATTTAATCATCATCATAGTCATTACCACCAACAATAGCTATTTAATCATCATAGTCATAGTGTAGCACATCATCATATTCAAACTCATTCTAGCTAGCTAATCACCACCAACACTAGCTGCGATACCTATCTAATCACCACCGACACTACCTAATAATAATCATCATAGTCATTACCACCAACACTAGCTATTTAATCATCATAGTCAAGTGTAGCACATCATCATCTTCAAACTCATTTCTAGCTAGCTAATTAATCCTGCTACTCTCTCTCAGGTAAAATAGCATAAAACAAGTGTAGCACTCCTGCTTCATCATGTTGGAGCATGCAGATAAACTTGTCTCCTAATCGTGGGCTGCGCTTCTGATTGCTGCCCCCTAGTACTTCTCTGTGATCGTTCACAATTTTGCTCCAGTCTTTCACTATTAAGCATTCCTCGCTTTTAGAAATCCTGAATGCACTAATGTGCATTGTAGGATGTCTTGGTCGTAAGCTAACCATTCTCATGCGACCTTTAGTCTCGATCCAATGAGGCACAACATTCATCGAGAGTCCTTGTTGAAGAACATCATATTGTAACATACTTATAAATGAAGTTTAGCTTAAAAAATAATGAATGCCAAAGATGCACTGAGGCCAAATAGTAAACATTTTACCATCTTTCCTAAATAGATGTGACCATAGTTCAATACGAACACTATTGGTCGCACGTTTTGAGTACTAAGATTTTTAAGTCCAGGAAAATAATTTGTCTTGACAGTATGAAGACCCTCAAGCCATGAAACATAATGACTTATCTCCTCGAAGTTTAGTTCAACCCTGGGATAGTGGACGGTCATGTCTACCAAGCGCCGGACATGTTTGCTTGAATGGAAATAAGCTGTCAATAGAAATTAGTTGCCAACTATTTTTGAATAAACAATATCGAAGACATAAATATGGCTGAGAAACTCACATAATGGTATAACTGGAGGCGTCTGCACATCGACCCAGATGTCGATATTACCTTCAATATCATCTTCCGGACGAATATCAAAGGTGATAACCATATCAGGCTCAAATGCGTAAGTCTTGCATAGTGCTTGCCAAGTTTTGCATTCAAAATAGGTGTAGGTGTCTGTGTTGTATAATTTTGCATGGAAAGTATAACCATGCTCGGTCTTCAAGTAAACTCTCTTTACGTCCATAGTAGTTTTCATAGGACTGAAACCTATCTTATCCAAGACAAAAACTCTTGCATGGCAGGGGATACACTAGTAGAATAGTAAAAAAATTAATTGTAAGTTGAAGCAAATGAAGCAGATGTCATGCTTAATTATGAAAAAAGACTCTTCATTGTGACTTAGTGTATCCACTTCGAAGTTCTCGTCCAGCTTGATGTTGAAGCGTCTATCATCATCTAGGAAGATTCTGTCGCACAGGCCGCGCTCGTCTTCGCAGTATTCGCAAATGCCAAAATCCTTTTCGTTGTCAGACATTTCCTATGTTCATAGTTGAAACATTAATTGAAAATCGATCGAAGGCAACAACTAGGATACTCAACACACAAATCCAGGGCACTCGATATTTCCTACATATTCTGGCACAAGTCATTCCAAAATTCATGGAAAAATCCCGCATGACCTTTGCTAAAATAGGACATATCGAGCGCCTGAAATTTGCTGGAACGGAAATGAGTCAACACTCCGGCAAAACATAGGCCACTCGGAGGTGTAACCTGCAAACATGACCAGCCACTTGGGCAAGCACATATCATATTTGAGCAACACAAGATATAATTTCAAAATATCTTATAGGACTCATATTGACATGAGCATTCAATACGCAAAACCAAATCGTAAAATAAACAAGTATTCAAATTAGCATGCATTCAATAAGCAAAAGTAAATCATCTCTTGCGTCCGTACATCGTCGAATATTATCACTAATACATCTCGAATAGTATCATACATATAACATCACTAATACAACTAAAACCCTAACGAAGGGTGATGGACACCCAAAGAGAAGGAACCATCACAGGATCATAGCTCCAGTGAGATCCCTGGAGAACCTCCTAGGTATTGGAGAACATGTGCTCCAACGCAACCAAGTAGCGACGGACGTGCGCGTCCTCCTCGCTGACACAGTGACGTACCACCTCCGCGGGGTCCTCAAGCCTCTGGACCGTCACTGGCCCACGCGACCGCCACCAAAGAAGGTTTGGGTCAACGACGGGCTGACTCCTCACCAAGCTGCGCCCTCGGTAGGTAGCGCCTCCCAGTACAAGCCTGGAGGAGCCCAGTCCCGGACATGGCCCATCTGGTCAAGCAGGTGTCCTCCGCCGAGTCGACGACGAGGATCCAGGATAGGCATCGTCGACGTCGATGCGGGAATGATTGCTTTAACTAAAAAATAACAACAAATGTGACATGTTCAAATAGTTCTATTAATTCAACTAGTTCTTACTAAAAATAAACTTACTATAAATAAAAATAAACTAGTACCTAATTAGTACCTAGTTCTTACTAACTACTTAGTACCATGTCACAAGTTGAATACTTCATGTCACATAGCTATTGACTAATACACTTAAGCAATATGTCCCTATTAATCGTATCCGTTCCGAATCAAGAAAACATCCTAGCCGCATCCGTATCCGATAACATCCGTATTCGCATTCATATTTGTTTTGTAAATATGAAAATGGAAGTGGTAAGAGCACTATTTGATCTGCATCCGAATCGTTTCAACCCCTAGATGAACCCTAACTAATTTGATGCAATTAAAATTTGAAGAATCCTAGGCAAATGTAGGTGAGGGGGAGGAGCAGGCGTGCTCACCTCGGGTGCCTGCGGCGAGGGAGGGGCAGGCAGCGTCAAGGTCGGGGTCGGGGCTTGGGCGTGCGGTGGAGGGCGGAGGGCGGTGTCGAGGTCGGGGTTGGGGGCGGCGTCGAGGTCGGGGGCAGCGTCGAGGGTGTGCGGAGAGCGACGGGAGAGCGCGCGGCGGCCGACGGGCGACGGCGGCGGCGACAATGGAGGAGTTGGGATTTGGGGGAAGTGGCCGTGGGGAAGAACGAACCGCGCGGTTAAGTCAAAAGTAACAGTAGCGCGTTCCAGGAAGTGCGCTACTGCTAAGTTTGCTATAGCACGTTCTCGGATATGCGCTACTGCTATTCCTTTCTCTTTCCCCCCTTTTTCATTTATTTTTCTTTACATTTTATTTTTTTCTTTCTCCTTTTTCTATTTCTTTCATTTTCATTTACTTTTCTGTTTGCTTTCCATTTAATTTTATTTCCTTTAGCAGTAGCGCCTTTTTGCGTAAACGCGCTGCTACAAAGCAAGTAGCGGTAGTGCTGTTCGCAGTAGATCGCTACTACTATGTGTAGCCTATCGGCTTAGCAGTGGGAATTTTAGTAGTAGCGCTTTTATCTTCAGGCGCGCTACTGCTACAATTGTATCTGTAGCGTAGTTTACACCTACGTGCTACTGCTAGTTAGCACTAGCTTGCTTTTTTAACATGCATTACTGCTAAAGTTCTGTGTATAAGGTTTTCCCTAGTAGTGGGGGGGGGGAAGTCCTACTCCCGGTGGGAGTAGGATCCCCCCTTCCCTAGTTGGAGTAGGAGAGGAAGGAAGGGGGAGACAGAGGAAAGGAAAGGGGGGGCCGGGCCCCCACCCAATTCGGATTGGGCTTGGGGGGCGCGCCCTCCACCTTGGCCGCATCCTCCTCTCTCCCACTAAGGCCCAATAAGGCCCATACACTCCCCGGGGGGTTCCGGTAACCCCCTAGTACTCCGGTAAATGCCCGAACTCATCTGGAACCATTCCAATGTCCAAACATAGCCTTCCAATATATCTTTCTTTGTGTCTCGACCATTTTGAGACTCCTCATCATGTCCGTGATCACATCCGGGACTCCGAACTACCTTTGGTACATCAAAAGACATAAACTCATAATACCGATCGTCATCGAACATTAAGCGTGCAGACCCTACGGGTTCAAGAACTATGTAGACATGACCGAGACTCATCTCCAGTCAACAACCAATAGCGGAACTTGGATGCTCATATTGGTTCCTACATATTCTACGAAGATCTTTATCGGTCAAACCACATAACAACATAGGTTGTTCCTTTTGTCATCGGTATGTTACTTGCCCGTGATTCGATCGTCGGTATCTCAATACCTAGTTCAATCTCGTTACCGGCAAGTCTCTTTACTCATTCCATAATACATCATCCCGCAACTAACTCATTAGTCACATTGCTTGCAAGGCTTATAGTGATGTGCATTACCGAGAGGGCCCAGAGATACCTCTCCGATACACGAAGTGACAAATCCTAATCTCGATCTATGCCAACTCAACAAACTCCATCAGAGGCACCTGTAGAGCATCTTTATAGTCACCCGGTTACATTGTGACGTTTGATAGCACTAAGTGCTCCTCCGGTATTCGGGAGTTGCATAATCTCATAGTCATAGGAACATGTATAAGTTATGAAGAAAGCAATAGCAACAAACTAAACGACCAGTGTGCTAAGCTAACGGATGGCTCAAGTCAATCACATCATTATCTAATGATGTGATCCCGTTCATCAAATGACAAATCATGTCTATGGTTAGGAAACTTAACCATCTTTGATTAACGATCTAGTCAAGTAGAGGCATACTAGTGACACTCTGTTTGTCTATGTATTCACACATGTACTAAGTTTTCGGTTAATACAATTCTAGCATGAATAATAAACATTTATCTTGATATAAGGAAATATAAATAACAACTTTATTATTGCCTCTAGGGCATATTTCCTTCATATAAATTGGTTCAAAATTCAAATATGTGTCCTTGGGTGCATGCTTAGGTCCCATGCAAGAAATTGGAATGAATTTCAAACACTAGAGCAACGTTGATTGCCGGCAAAATGTTGAGATACTTTGTTTTTAAATTCTAGTAAATCCAAAACTCATCTGACATTCATGAAACTTGGTATGCTTTCATGGAATGGCATCAACATGCCGTGGTAAATTTTTTGTCACATTTGGGGCAGGTTTGGGTATATGTTTCTCACAAACCAGATCTTCTCACAACAAGCCTGATGGTTTCGGTTGGGAACGCCCCACCTTTGGGAACGAAACGATATCCATTGCCTCTTATTGCTTTCAAAAAATTTCTCGTGTCAACATAGAACAACAAGAGTGTTGTGTTTTTTTTGATTTTTCGGGGTTCGTTTGGACATTTTTATGCATCAAGTGAGTTTTCAATGCATTTATGTGCATAATTCAAATTTGAACTACATGCACATGCTCCAGTGCATATAAATTGGTTGAAAAATCAAATCTTTTTCCTTGGGTGCATGCTTAGGTCCCATGCAAGAAATGGGAATGAATGCCAAACACCCTGTCACCGTCACTCGGCCGGCAAAACGTTGAGATACTTTGTTTTCAAATTCTAGTAAATCCATAACTCGTCTGAAATTCATGAAACTTGGCATGCTATAATAGAATGGCACCCGACATGCTGTGCTATTTTTCGTGTCCATTTTGAGAGAAGGTGCACTCGAATAACAACCAACAAAAACATTTTGAAAAAATAGCTGTCACTTTAATATCTCAAACGTTTGTATAATTAAAACCATGCGCGTTATGTTAACCATTCACGTGATGCCACGTGTGTTGGTTTTAATGGCTATAGGTTTTAGTGGCTCTTGATCGCAAATGTTTTAGATAGAACACCCATATGCAAAGTGAGAGCGGGATTTGTGCATCTCTTGAACACAAATGGTTCTTTTGGATGACCCGTGTGAACCACTTACAAACAATTTGGTGAGATTTGCATCTGTCATATTGGGTATGTTGCCATTTGTCAAACTAGAAAGATTGACATTTGTTGATCTAGTAACATTTCCATTTGCCAACCTTGTAATACTGCATTTGTCAAAATATGAAGCTAAAAATTACTAGCAGTATCTAATTTTTGCAACTAAAATTCAGTAATTAAGCATACCTGGAGGCGAGGAGGCGTGTTCAGCCGGGCGTGCAGCGGGCGGCGCAGTACTATTCGATTTGACAGCGGGCAGAGCAGTTCCTGATACAGCTTTAATGAAGACGAGAGAGAGGGTAGAGGTTCCCGAAATGTTGAACGTCCAATGATGCATCCTCCTTCAATTAGCATCATGTGAATGCATGATGGAAGTAATGGGAGGAGGACCAGGAAAAGAGGCAACACACTATGAATGCAACGCAGTTTGCACTCATATAAAGGCACCCCTCCATTCCAATGCATCTACCACATCGTACGCACCTAAGCATTTGACTAAGAACCTACACTAATAAGCGCAAAAGTGCTCACTCCAGATCCATGGCGGTGATGCGCGCGAGCGGCCAGTGGCTGTGCCAGATGGTCCACGACACCGGCCTGCGGCATGGCACCATGGATCGTCTCCACATGGTGTTGGCAACTGGCTGGTGGATGGTCGCCGTCGACGCTAGCTACGACTCTCAATACGACCAGATGATCGTTCGCACCACCAACAGGTTCATCGTCGTCAAGAAGCTCATGGACGACATCGCCGTACTCCTCCAGCCCGTGCGCCTGGGATCCTCATTGCCTGCCACCCTAATCGGCCTCCATCGTCGGAATCTCTTTCAAGCATTGGTGGCCCTGCGACTGGCCGTCGACGTCACGAAGAATGTCCACCTGGAGGTCGCGCTTGCCGCGAGGCACCTCGCCCTGCAAGAAACCATAGACCTACACATCCATGTGTACGAGCGAATCATGTACATAGGTATCTACAAGGCCAGTGAGGACGCTACGACATTGGCCTTCTTCAACCGGTTGGAAGCCTTGGATGCCTTAGCTGAGAAGCACCTTGACCTCACCACAAAAGCAGCCGCTCCTTAGCCACCAGACGGTGGCCCGGTGCACTGAGTTGAGGAGGAGGAGGTCATAAGTTGATGGATGCATCTTTCTTCTTGCCTCCTATGACCACCACTGCGATTGCATCATCGTGGCCTTAATTCTTATTCTGATATTGCATTATCGTTCTAGTCAATAAAGACATGTGCGATCCCTTTGCTTAATTATATGAATCACTGTAACTAGTACTCCATCCATCAATTTATAAGTTGTTCTGCCAGTGTTTGGGGCCGGCGCACGATCACGAGGTTCATGTGCACGCGGTTGCACCGGGCACGGCACAACGATGTAGTTACCCACTGCAAAAACTGCCATGCCGGGGACGTGGCATTGACCATTCGGCGGCAACAGTCGGTCATTCGGGTGCCCAATAAAGGATGCAAAGAGGGATCCTATAGCAGCAAGGACCAGCTTCCCTACCGGTAGCTCATCTAATAGAACTCCCGTTACTTTACGACATGTTTCCAAAACATGGACCTCGAGGTTAATTCAACTAATAGGACGGAGTATTATATACATTCAACGCAATTAAATGTTTTCCAAAAAAGTGATATGATTTCTGTGAAACTTATAAGTCATATATGTCAGATTAACCTCTGTGTACTTGTTCTCGAATTAACCTCCGGACCTTTTTGCCGCGTATCACACACATCTTGTTAAGTTGAACCGTTTATGTTCTCTTCCCTAATTAAAACAGTTGATTCGACTGAACCGTATGCCGTATATCACACACACCTTGATCTGGATGACTGTTTCTATTGCTTTCCCTAATAGCAAACAGTTAATCGGAGCGAAACGTATGCCGTATATCACACACGCATTAATATGGCTGCCCGTTTCTGTTGTTCTGTCTAATCGCAAATAGTTCGTATGGATCAACCGTATGCCCTGCTTCACACGCGCAACTAAAATCTGAACCGTGTTTGATGCATCCATCATCGCAAATGTTTTGCACCTTTTTTGATGGTTTTTTTACACCACCGTTTGCGATTATGGCATCGCACACAGTTTCATCGAAGGGTCTCTGATCGTTGTGGCGCGTTAGCAGCATCCTGCAGTAGTGTCTGTCAGGAAAATAAAAAACTCCGGAGTTATTGCATTGGATTATATCCAAACGGGTGGGTGCCACATGTCAGGCCTTTTTTATAGAATGACCCCTGCAAATATTTTTAGAAAGCAATCGGTCCCTGAATTAAAAAAAACAATTGGGTCACTGTAGATGTTTTTAGTAAGCAATTGGGTCCCTGTAATATTTTGAAAAGTAATTGGGTCCCTAGTGGTTTCCAGTTGCAGCGAGCTTGCATCAGAGGAAGAACAGGAGGGCGGTTACCTTTGAAAGAACATGCGGTGCCCCCATGTTTGGTTTTGGTAATTGATGACAATCTCTATGGACTAATGATTTCCTTGAGTTATATTTGAAGGGTTTGTCCATAGGTTCTTCTTGAAGTCCATTTGTTGGATTCAACGATAGTGTGTGATGACCAAGGTGCTATTCAAGGAATTATCTAAAGATTGGTCATGTGAGAGATTGATCAAGACTAAGTCAAAGAGTGAATCAAGTTGATCAACACACAAAGCATAGAAGATGTACTAAGAGGGATCAAGTGATCCCATGGCATGTTAAGAATTTTCCATTATGCTTTGTGCACTAACCCTCGGTCTACGTGAGAGTTCTTTGTGAGGTTAGGTTGCGGTGTGCAAGTTCAAGTGGATCATCACAAATACATCATATGCTTGAAGCTTGTCGTCCATTGTGGTGACAATGGACTTGTGAAGATGCGCCGAAAAAGAGTAGCTCACCCATAGTGGAGTATGGGGGAGCAATCTACTAGTCTTCACTAAGCCAACACAATCAAGAAAGGTGGTCCATCTTGAGGAGCACAAGATCATCATCATCTAGCTCAAGTGGATTATGCGCAAGGCAAATGTTTGCCCTTGATAGGTTTTCTATTTTTCCGGTCTCATGGTGTTAGTTGGGAGACCGGGTTAGAGAATCGATTGGCGTACTATCAAGGGGGGCTCTCAAGTGAGTAGCTTCATCATATCGTTTGTAGAAATCTCAAATCATTACATCCTTGGCATCATCTTTCTTGGTTCTTGTTTGCTTTTTCTCCTTGTGAGGTTTGGAACCTTTGGTCATCTTCATGACAAGCTTGAGTTCATCGAAAACAGAGTTCATATGCATCTTCTATGATGTTATTGATGTTGGAGTTTTTGCCGGTTCTTCATTCACAGAGGTTTCTCATCTCTATATCATTGGCATTTTTCTACTACCTCTTCTCGCTGTAACCAACATGCTTGAGTTTGCTCAATTTGGATCTCATATGCAGAAGTTATGGCAGTTTTGGTTTTCTTGTTGCATTTGTTTTGCTTGGGGTTTGCTTGATGCACTCCTGCGGTAGTACCGCTCTGGTAGCGGTAGTCCCGCTTGTAAGTGGCAGCACCATCCTAGTCGGGTGGTACTCCTGTTGTTCCAGTACCGCATGCACTTCCGCTTATTCTGGGGGTTCTGTCTTTCGTTTCGGGTTCACCGGTAGCAGGGCGGCAGTGAGGTGTGGCAATACCGCCTATAACGGTATTACCTTCCCGATTGGGCGGTAGTACAGCTATTGGGATACTGCTGTCGTGCTCTGCTCTGCCCTACCTCCTCTGCTCCTGTGTTCTGCATCTCCCGCAGTAGTACCACTTGGATAAGCGGTAGTATTGCTCCGGCGGCTCTACCTCCCCGAGGTTCCTCGCCTTTACTCTATTTTCCTGGATCTACCACCCGAGAGGTAGTACCGCTTGTGTGTGGGCTGAGCACATAACAGTTGGATTCAGGAGGTCCTATAAGAGGGGGTCTTCTTCCCCAATGGATCTCATCCCTTGAGCTCGTGTTCTTCCCCCATTATTGACCTTCTTTGAGCCTGCCATCTCTCAATCCCTCCAATGATTCTTGCTAGTTATTCAGGGAAAAGAGAGAGGAGATCTAGATCTACATTTCCACCGATCACTTTCTCCTCTATGCGAGGGGAACCCCTTGGATCTAGATCTTGGAGTACTTTGTGTTCTTCTTCTTATCTTTCCTTTCATATTCCTACATAGCTTTCGTGGCTTTGGTGGGATTTGAGAGTGATGGACTTGGGCACTTCATGTGCCCTTGCCGTTGCATTTGGTGCATCGATTTGAGTTCTCCACGGTGATACATGGAAGTGAAAGTTGAGTAGCTTTGGGTTCTTGGTACCCTTGAGCTTGTTCCTCTTGGGTGCTTGGGCACCCTTGTAACGCCCCGGACACACCCAGCGGTGGTCGTTACTCCTGGCAGGATCTAGACTAGCCCCACAGATCAATACTAGCCTTTTCTGCGCATTTTGTCCTTACTCGTGCGCACCCGGGAGCAACTTCCCGGTCGGTCACCCATCCAAAAACTACTCCAAGCTGAGCACGCTTAACTTTGAAGTTCTTTCCGAATGGGCTCCCGTAAAAGAAGAAAATCGTTATTGATATGAGTAGTCTATCATCCCTAATAAGCCAGGCTATCACATACACCCCCACTCAGAGGAACCGACGTCCTCATCAGGCCACGGGAACGTTCCCTCTTGGCACATACGTCTGTGCTTCCAGTCCGGCACATGTGCCATGCCGTGTGCCACGACGGGTCACAAACGTCATGAACAACATGACCGTGCACCTGTCCGCAAACATCCATGTAACCGCGAGGGTCGGCTCTGATACCAACTTGTCATGCCCAATATGCGAACCTATCTGAGAGGAACTCGAAGGTCCCACCAAGGATAGAGCCGCATATTGAAACGTTTTTGCAAGGTGGATATCATTACATCGTACCATTACATAATATTTGGGGATACATACAAGGCATACAATGCCAGAAGAATACATCAAACATCATACATGATAACAACATCTGACTACAGATGAAACACAAATAGAAACTCAAACGACATCCACCCTGCTAGCCCAGGCTGCCGACCAGGAACCTATCCCAAGATCGACGAAGAAGAAGAACTCCCAAACAAGTAAACATCGCTCTCACATCATGATCATCGCATAACCTGTACCTGCAACTGTTGTTGTAGTAATCTGTGAGCCATGAGGACTCAGCAAACCCATTACCATGGGTATCAAGACCAGCAAAGCTTAATGGGTAAGGAATGGATAAGTGGTGATGTTGCAGCAAGCGGCTAAGCATTGTATGGTGGCTAACTTACGAGTACAAGAATAAAAAGAGAAACTACGCATAACGGTCGCGAACTAGTAATGATCAAGAAGTGATCCTGAACTACTTACGTCCAAACATAACCCCACCGTGTTCTCTTCTCGAACTCGCTTGAAAAGAGACGGTCACGGTTACGCACGCGGTTGGTGTATTTTAATTGAGTTTAGTTCAAGTCCACTACAACCGGATATTAAAAATTCCCATCTGCCACATAACCGCGGGCATGGCCCTCGAAAGTTTAAACCCTGCAGGGGTGTCCCAACTTAGCCCATGACAAGCTCATGATCCGCGGAGACAATCCTCCATCGCGGGACCCTCCGATCAGACTCGAAATCCCAGTGCACAAGACATTTCGACAATGGTAAAACAAGTCCAGCAAGACCTCCCGATGTGCCGGCACCCTGATAGTAGCCGCGCATATCTCGTCTCTAGCCATGACGGATGAGCAACGCGTACAGGTGCCAAAATAACCCAGGTTGCCCTGGGGCAGCCCCACACAGCGCTCTAGTTTGGACCAACACTCATGAGGAGCATTGGCCTGGGGGTTGATTAAGAATCCTCGGGTGCTAGCCGATCCCTATGCAAGTTTTAGTTGTTATTAGGCAAATGGCAAAACCAATGTTGGGCCTTACTGGAAGAGTTTTATTCAAAGCAAACCGTCAAGAGGGGCCCATAAACCCTCATCGTGTTAGGGACGTAAAATCAAGGAACATAACAGCCCTAGACAGTTGGTGGTGCTTTGGAGCTCAATCATTGTGGTGTAAAGCTCCGAGAAAGTGTCGGGGTCTCCAATTAGGTTGTGGAGATTACCCCAAGAAATTTGTACGGGTACCGGTGACCGCCCCCAAGGGTTGCCATTTGTATGGGTTCGGTGACCCCCCTCAAGGGTCCCTTAGTGGAATCACAACATCTTGCATTGTGCGAGGGCATGAGGAGATTATGGTGGCCCTAGTGGCTTTTTGAGGAGCATTGTGTCTCCACACCACTCCAAACAAAGATTAGCATCCGCAAGAGTGTGAACTTCGGGATACTCGTCGTCTCCGCGTGCCTCGGTTATCTCTTACCCGAGCCCTTTACTTATGCACTTTACTTTGTGATAGTCATAGTGTTTCATGATATATATCTTGCTATCACTTAGTTGTTTATCTTGCTTAGCATAAATTGTTGGTGCACATAGGTAAGCCTAGTTGTTTTAGGTTTTGTGCTTGAAAAATTAAACACTAGTTTTATTCTGCATTTGTTCAAGCCTAAACCGTAATTATTTTAAAGTGCCAATTCATCCCCCTCTAGGCGACATCCACGATCTTTCAACCATCTTCCTCCGGACGTGCATATGATGCTCGGAATGCCGCCGCTCTCGCACTTATGCTCCGCCTCCGGCGGCTGCGTGCCCATGCATCGCCGTGCCACTGCTCATCTCATGTGTAGACGCCGCAGCTGCTCATGCCATGTGGACCCCGCTGTCACTACTCATGCCATGTGTGGCCGATGATGTAGCAGCATCGGGTGGCCAGAGAGAATGCCAGGCGGCAGGAACGGGCAGCGTGTCTTGCCGGAGACGTCGTGGCCTGGTCTTCACGAGCGGAGGCGGTGGCGCGCGTGCCCGTGTGCAATGGAAGTCGAGAGGAGGCGCAAGGGAAAGGTGGCCAATGGAGAGTGGTGAGAGTGGCAAAGGAGGTCGCCGGAGTGGTGGTGCTTGCCAACGCGGGAGGCGGTGGGTGCCGGGCGAGCGGTGTCACGCGTTATCTCCTGGCGGTGCCATAACGACTCGTGGGTGGTCAAGACTTGGGCACCAATATGATGGTTTTTATCATTTTAGTTCTAAATTATTCAAACAAACCTACCAATAAACCTAAGACTTATGACCCTCTAACCAGACAAAATGATACTCCTAGACAAAGCCTAAAAGAATGGATCATCGCACATGTGCCGATGTTAACAGGTCCAATCAAAAGTCGAAAGTAGGATCTTCATCCCTTAAGAGGATCTTCGTTCCGCATTGCCTGATCTAGCCGGAGAGGCAAGACCATGAGTTTTGTCCTGGATTTCGTGTATATTTGTCCGTCCAGAACGTCACGGTTAGCAACCTCTCTACCGGTTGGCAATACCTCACTAGACGGATCCCAACACTGAGAAAGCCCAAGGCCCTCCCTTGTCACTGGAGAAAACGTCGGAAGGAGGAGATGACCTTACCATCCTGCTTCCGTACTCTATTGCACCTCCCACTGATCCACGTTGATGGGAGAGGAGGATACGTTTCGACCTCAGAGGGGATTAATATATCTGGTTGTGATTGCAGCCATCTCGCGAATCCACAATCATGTCCCAACCTCTTTTAAACAACCGTTTTATAATCTTTAGGGGAAACATTTCTCTTACTATACCCATTGACATAGCATTATAGACCCCGTCATTACATTTTGTACCATCAGGATAGATCTGTCCTCTTCCTTTTTTCACCTACATATATTCATTGCATATATCACTAAACTATATATCTATAAATTGTTCTCACTCTATAAGAGGAAAGGTTGTGTATTGCATATATCATTCATTCAATATATAATATGGCTAATATCCATTTGAGGAACGGAATGATTGATTCCATTATAACATTCTCTATTGAACTCAGAATTTTAGATAGACTGATCTGCTTGCTTTAACCTGTGCCGGATCCAGGAACAAATGCATGATGATCTGTCTTCCAAGTCTCCAACCTCATGCAGGCTAGTGGACTTGAATATATATGATGGATAACAACGTGCAAAGCTTAACAGACATATATACATGCATATTATTGTGTCCACAAAAGCAAGGTGCCTTTAGACAAGTATGATTATGCAAGAGGCTTGGCAATGAAAAGAGAACTTGGTGCACGGAAAGTTTAGCTTTCTTTGTTGCCCTCCTGCCAGGCATGCACAAGCAGGACCATGTTCTTGGAAGAGCCTAACTGAGTGCATGCAATCGTGGTGTCCACCCTGGTCTTATTTGATAAACTTAGGGTCTTCATTCTGTCTGCACTGATCAAACTCTAGCATGTTTTATGGTTTGTTCAATGACCACCTAATATTATTCAAATAAAATAATTGCATAATCTAGCAACGAATCATCTGTTCATGATGGGAGATCTGCATATTAATGTAAACTAATTAAGCTTGTGTTGCATTGGCCATGACACGTCTCACAAGAACATACCACAGGCAGACACGTCCATGCAAACCGGACCTGGTCAGCAGGCAGACAGACAAGGCATGCACTACTTCATGCACCATGCAGAAACATATCCAAAAGAATGCTTTTTTGAGCTGTAAAAACACTCTCAACAACCAAGAACGTACAAGCTATATAGCCACAAAACCTTATCTGCTAAAGTCAAAAGTCTAAAGACTGCATGATCGTATCATCCTTTTCACGTACGCACGAGCGCACGCAAGCTTCCAGGAGGCTGCTGATCGTGGCCTGGATACAAATAGCACCGCTAGTGGGTGTGGGCGGTTGTTTGGTGTTTTCGGGAAGTGCTGCCGAGTGTAGCTATAGATCTACACCATATATATCCATATGCATATGGAGGGGTCTAGTGCATGCCCACCATAGTTGTCTCCTGCAAGCTTTAGCTGCCAATTGAAAGAACTGCCACTGGCACACATGCACGACCTGATCTCCACTAAAATTACCATTGTTTTTCTACCACTAGAGCTGGGGTTGTGTAACCTCTTTTCTTTGGTTGTCGGTTGGTTTGTTGTCAATTTTTATGCTGCTCCTTGTATAGCTTTAGTTCACCACCACCATTTTAGTAATATTCATTTTTACCGCTTTGTATGTTGGATGAGTTTAATTTGTTCACTGTTGCTATTTTTATGACGTTCTAGTTTTATCATTTCATAGGGTTTTCTTTGGAGAATACTTCCAATCTACTCATCAATTGTCAAGGTAGTGCAAAGAACACCAGAAGAAAAAATATATCTAGGTCTGTAGACTACCTAGCCACGACTACAAGCACTGGAGCGAGCCAAAGGCGCGCCGCCGTCATCGCCCCTCCCTCATCGGAATCGGGCAAACCTTGTTGTAGTACAATCGGGAAGTCATCGTGCTAACGCCCCATAGGACCAACACACCAGAACAGCAACCGCCGCTCATGAAGAGATGCGTAGATCAGAAGGATCCAACCTGTAGACACATGAGCATAGACGAACGAAGATTGAATCTACGTGAATCCACCAAAGACAAACGCTAACCGAATCGTGCAAGATCGGCTGATGATAAACCTCCACACTCCCTCCGACGATGCTAGAAGCACCACCGGGATGGGGCTAGGCGGGGAGAAACTTATTTCATCTTCAGAGAGCCGTTGCCACCTCACCTCTCTGAGCAGGACACAAACCGTAACAAAACTCAAAAACCCATCTAAAAACATAGCCCTCCTGCTGGCAAGGGTTGGGATCCACCGTGCCTCTATGGTCCTAAGACCACATGAGACGAGGTAGACCGGCGGTGGCACCGATAGGAGACATGAGAAACCCTAGCGCTTTGGGTGCCCTGGCGTATGAGAGCGAGCGAAGGGGTAAAAGCATCATTTCATAGGTTTCATGCAGTTGTATTTTATATGTCCTTACAAATTCAACTGAAAAGAATGAGGAAAGCCATTGGATTCACTAACCTACCTATAAACTAATAGTGTTATCTTTTTTTTCATTGGATGGCTGAGGCAGTTAGATTAAAAATGGCACATGCAACAAATATATTAATTTCAGTGAAACAAATGATTGAAGTTCTCATTTTTTTAGGATTATTTGGATCAAACCCCTAACTGTACTTCTATTAGTTGTAAGTATAGATATTGTTGTTAGCTTTTTAACCGAAAAAGGGTTTCCCCCGCTTTGTATTCCAAAGCAAACCACCATGATACATATTGCAATGCTCGGGCGAGCAGCACATCAAGCCCAAAGAAAAAGAAAAAAGAAATAAATGCCAACAATGGCAGCTCGACAAAGCGCGGCAGACCCACGACCGCTGCGCCCTCCGGATACAAACCACCACAGCCCGAGGCTCTGATCTACCGCGAACTAAGCAGCACCTCCAAGAAGGGATGCGACGCCGACGACACTGCTGCCCGGACAAGTCCTAGGGTTTCCCCCAGTACGCGGAGGGAGGTGGGAAATAGGTACTCCCGACACCCTCCAAGAAGGGATAGTGGCACCTGCCGGTGTCACCGCATCGGAGCCGGACGAACCGGCAAGGATTTCTCCCGCACGCCAAACCCCACCGGCCAATCGGAGCCGACCAGCCAAACCACCGCCCAATCATGCGCCATCACGGTTGCGCCGCCACCAACGCCGTCTCGCTGCGAGCACCACCACGAGGCCAAGAAGACCGGAGAGAAGATCCAAGCGACGGGAGCAGCAGCACTGAGGCCGAGCGGGAGGGAACCACCTCCACCACCGTCGTGCGGGAGGCTCGTGCCTCCGGCACCGTCGCGGTAGCCGTCCGGACACGGCAGCGGGGCATACCAGGCCACCCCTGGCCCGGCCAGACCCAAAATGGGCCCGCTAAGCCCCGCTGGCCATGCTGCAGCAGGCTGGCGTCGACGCCACCAGCCCCCGCCGATCATCGCCGCTCGCCACCGCTTCCTGATGGCCACGCCAACGCCACGCCAGGCGCCGGCCCGCCCAGGCCCAGATGGGGCCCGAAGGGCCCAGATCTGGGCCGGGCGGGCGCCGCCAGCCCGCGCCGCCGCCGCCCAGAGCTCGGCCCCACCGCCGCACAGGACCGCCGCCGCCTGAAGACACCGCCCGGAGCGCTCCGTCCCGTGCCGGAGAAACCCTAGACGGGTAAGGGCCAGGGGCCGCCGCCGCCAACGTCGCCTGGGCCAGGCCCGCGGCGGGCGCCGGCGACGGCGGCTGGGAGGAGGTGGAGAGAGGGGGAGGGCTCACGGGGAAGGGGGGAGGCGCGGCCGGCCGCCCGCGGGGGCGGCGCGGTCGCGGTCGAGAGGAAAGGGGGGTCTTAGCTTTTTAGTAACCTTTGTAATGACATCAAAACACGAGGATTTTTTTCCGGGTAAATAACACGTGGAAGTTTTGCATGTACAAGAAAAGTATGTCTTGCTGATCAGAAAGACAAACTAAAAGATATTACAGAGTGGGCATAGGGATTCCCAGTACGTATGATTCTCTCAGATGTTCTAACAGGAAGTATGAAATGGATCCTCTACTCAAGGCAGTGTCCAAACTTTGAATTCCACCGCTCCCGGCGATTAGTTTGAGCAAAGCGCAGCGACCCAGCCAAAAAAAACCCCCGCATCGCTAATCTAGGTGACAAGAGTGGTGACCCAATCTGCCTGCTCCTTGACCTTGCCACCGTCGGAGGCCACGGCCAGGCGAAGCCTGTGCGGCCGTGGCGGCGGCGGGGCCTTTCTCCCTCGTTGTTTCTGGTGGCATGGTGACGGATGGCAGCTTCCGTTTGCGGCGGACGACGCTGTGCAGCCTACGTTGCACGGATAGTTGGATACGTATCGGATATGCGATATAGGGATACGTCCGATACGTTAATTTTCTAAAAACATGGATACAGGATACGTTTATATATAGATGTTATATATATTAATTATTACAAACATGAAGGAAAAATTTAAGGAACTTCTAGGTCAAAGCATGCCTCAATATAATTACCCATTTCTTTTCTTGCACTTAGTCCACTTCCATTAATTTAAGCTAAGTCAAACAAGTGCAAGTTAAGCATGTCAAAACAGCGGGAAAGCATATCAAAAGAGTTGGGACACACTAATGCACAAAAACCATATGATGAAGAGCATTGCGCAAGACACTACACATGCAAAATGTAACCTCCCCACGCTTAGAACTTTACATACTGGCAGTTCAATAATGTGTAGGCATATTTTTCTGTTTATGTTTGTTGTGGCTCGACATTATTTTTTAGTACTATGTTGATGTTGGAGATTGATTCTCTTGAACTTTAATAAAATATATGGATGTGTGCATCGTAATGATGCAGAGGCCAGGGTTTCATGGGAATATTGTAGGAATTGTAAAGGATAGGAACTTTGTAGGAAAGATTTCTTCGAAGCCCTTTGATTTATAGGATTTGATTCCTATTGCTATATAGGATAGGAATCAATTTTTCATATTTCAAAGAAAAAAAATAGCCTATATTCAATTAGAAAATGACTATCCTATGCATCAAATGACATAGAGAAATGACAGAAAACTGCACAGTGATCTGTTGGCGAGACAGATGGATCTGCCCACTTATATTTGTCCAGGTGAAACAGAAGCAAGCACTGGAAACATATTTTACGTAGTCTCAAGACATAATCACGCCTTGGAATATTCTCGAGACCAAACCCACTACCACCTTGTCAATGTGCAATTCCATCACGTTGGCTTGTTGTTTGTCTAACTATAAAAGCTTAATTGAAAATAGCATGTTCTTGTTTGCTCTGTTCCCTAGATGCAGATGCTTAATTAGTGCCTCTACTGAACCCATGATGGAGAGGCTGAAAACTGCTTTAGAAGATGAGTAATGTCGTCATAATAACCAAAGGCAGTTAAGTGATCAACACAGAAAACACATAATTGCGACCACCCACTAGATGATCTAAATTCCCCTTTTGATTCTCCTACTTTACACGGACATCTCTTGCTAGCAAAACTTAATATTGTATTTTGTGTTTCCTACCCAACAATACCTTATTCAGGTGTAATTATTATAAAAAAGGACCCGCATATATAGTTTAGCTTGAGCTAAATAACTCTTGAAGTAAGCAAACTCTAACCATCTACTCTTTATTTTTTGCGAGAACAACCATCTACTCTTGATATAGTTAAGACACTCGGCTATAAGATAACCACAGGCAGTTTAGTATGATTTATATATCATTATATTTTTGCACACATGGCAGCACAATTGGCAGAAAATATCATGGGAAAAGAAAAGGTTATGACTGTATTGTTCAGAGAAATCAAGAATAAATAACACGAAAAGTTGGGTAGAAGAGAAAAAAATATCAAAGTGGGGAGTACTCAAGAGAATACTATGAAAAAACAGGGGATTTTAAATTTATGGAAAACAAAGTGAAAGCCATACTGAAAAGCGAGAAAACTAAAGAATGATATATAAACATTCATAAGAAAAGTAGAAAATATATAAATTAATAACAATCGAGTCAAATCAAAATATTTAATTATAGTTGAAAACTAGTAGATTGTTTTCATTGTCGACATGTTCTACCTATCAAATTGAGTGGGTGACTACTGTTATACAAACACCCTAGAAGCCCAGCTGCACACACAAACACTTTGTTTACGCCTGTAATAATCAGCAAAAAGGTGATAAAAAAAGAGAGGCTACAATCAAAGAGCATTTCACCAAAGGCAGTTAGGTTTAAAGAATTTGCATATATCTGTTGTCTCTAGTTGCATCAAATAGGATAAAGGTGTGCCAAAATAGTGGTGGGGTTCTTACTTTTTACCAGTGCATGTTGTCCTAACTGGGGTACATCATTGCATATAGTTCTTCGAGTCAACCATAGTTTGAGTTATCTAAAGAAAAAACAATCTACATCCACTAATAAACCCCTTTCCCTTCTTTCTTGTCACTAGAGCATCAAAGTCTCTAGGATGTACGACCCTCTCGGCTCAGCTAATTAACGAGCACGGAAATAGAAGAAAATATAAAGGGCTGTGCTACACATCGGCCGTTCCGCCGCCTCGGCAGCCGTTAGATCTAGAGCTATCCAGCGTCCAACACTGTCTTCATCATTGCAATAATTATAGTGTTGCAGAAACTTTTTGCAACATAGATTTTTTTCTTTACTATTTTTGCAACATGGGTGTTGTTGGAAGAAATTTTACAACACAGATGATGTTGCAGAAAATATTTACAACTTTTTTTCAGCTTAATTTCTTTTGCAACATGAATTTTGTTGTGGAAGGCAATTTTGCAACACACATGATGTTGCAGAAAATAGAAAGATATACGCGTCACACAGAGGAGGTGACGGATCGCTCGCGTTCGATCCGCTGGCTGAAGGCAAGCATTTCCTTATATTGCACTGCAACTAGTCGGATAGGTAGTTTATTTGCAAATTGGAACAGACGCGGAGCTCACCCAGACATTTTTCTCCGAAAGACCCGGACATGAAAATATTTGACAGCTTATCGCCAAATAAGGATGAGATACCACGATGGATATTTATCTTAAAAAACAACCATTTCCTGATTTGCTCTGCTACTTATCTCAAGATAATGGAAGCCTCACAATGTTCTAGAGACGAAATGGGATACATTATACATGTCCCTGCACATATATTCCAGGACATAATCATACGCCAAGGTATCTATCAGCAGAGCATTTGATTGACACGACTGTGATTGCGAAAATGGGGTTGGGATTTGGTGGTTTGGTCACAAGATTTGCTGCCACTCTACCAACGTATCCACCAAAGCCTAGTGTCACCCCTATAAAAAAAGGCCCAGTGTCGACCCTGGAGAGTTTGTCCTGATCACCTTGCTTTGCTGTGTAATCATGCTCTTCACTCTTCAGATATGTAGCGTCCGAAAATTCGCAGGCGCACGCCAAGTGCAGGTGCAGGGGCACGCGCTTGCGCATTCTTCTTCAACAGTTAATGTACACAATAATTTGAAAAGTTGTGCCGATAGACTTCTATCGGCATAACTTTTCAGATTATTATTGTGTAGATTAACTGTACAAACATTCTTCTTATGATTTTTTCTTACCAGATATTATTACGCGTACGTTCTTCAAACTGCAATGATTTTCATACCATTTGATTTCATTTGCACTCCTAATATTTTAGTTTTTGTTCTGTAAAGTTACGTCATACGAAACTTGCTTTCGCTTCCTTCCGAACTTAGCCCGTCACTTCAGTTTTATCCCTTGAAACTTGCATCTGTTCGGTTTTCTAAAGGTTGTCCAGACACGACCGTCTTCACCATTATCATATCATTGTCTTATTAAATTTATAATATTTTATTCCTACGCTCATCAAACAGATCATCTCACACCGAGTTACCTAATATTTATTATGCGTTGCGCAGTCCACAAACACCTCAACTTCTTTCTCCCTACTTAAATTTATTTTCCTCTCGTCTTCCTCCTTTCTATTGTGATCATGTAGCTCTGCTCTCTTTTGACTTGTACCGGATGTTGCCCTCCCCCCAAAAAAACTGGTTGGCAGAAGTCGACGGCCCCAACCGTCAACACCCACTATAGCTACTCCCGGTGTTTGTCTGGATTGCCCTCCCAACTCGTCTATGCAAGAAAAACCCAATGGACCTCAACGCAGTTCATGAAATGGAGATAAATTACTATGTATCCCTCTTAATCACATCGAAATCAAGGTCGAATGCTTATTTTCCACTAAATTGGTTGTTGGTACTTTTCTAGTGCCCAATCTGTTACATCTTGTGTGCCGGTGACAATGCTGTGAACAACAAGTTCTTCTCCCTCTTTTTTTCCTAGAAGACTACAAGGAAAGAACAACAAGTTTTAAATAATTATTGAAATCTTTTTCATGAGATGTGTGATTTAATTTTTAGTACACTATAGATTACTCATAACTATATAGGCACTTGTTGACTGAACAAGACGTAGATTCAACTTATGTGTAGTTCAATTCATTTTCGTTGCCACCACAAATTCAAGTTAGATTCTGGTTTGTCCTGCCTCTTGCGGTCTCTGTTGCGGTTGCAGTTGCGGCTCCTTCCTCAGGAGCCCTCTTGCCGTCCTTGGGTTCTGCACTTTCTAGAGCTGTGGCAGGGTGGCGGCCTACGTGGGTTGCCTCTTTGCCGGTTGCGTAGTCGTTGCCGACCTTCATTAGTTGTGCCATTGTGCTTAGCTTTCATCAACCCTTCTTGCCAAGCTTGTGACGAAGGAAAGGGTCCTGAGCGCAATTGATGAAGGCATTTATTTCTTGTTAGTCAGAGACCGTCATGACCATATTTCTCTTTTTTAGCCAACGCGAGATGAAGTCTTGCATGATCTCATTGTTGCCTTGGATGAAGTTGTGTATGTCTTACGCGCTTTGAAGACACTGGTATGTTCCTTCAAAATTATTGATGAAGGTCATCTCGAAATCTGTCTAGGTGTGGATGCAGTAGGGTGGAAGCCCGTTCAACCATGTGCGCGTTGATCTTGTAAGACAAAGGGGCATATAGCGCAGAGCGTTGTCAATGTCGACGTTTGCCATGTGGACTACCATGGGGTAGTCGCTAACGCACTGATCAAGCTTTGAATTGCTGAAGTATTTATCGACGCCATGGACGATGAAGGGCTTCGGGAATGGGTGTGTAATCACTTCATACTCGAAGCACGGTGGGGCTATGTGGCCGTCAGAGGGATTGAACGTGCCGCCACGGGGTCGTAGTTGTGTCTGTAATGCTCCATCTTCTAGGCTCGTAGATGATTGCGGAAGTCGGGGCGATGGCCAAGGCAATCATGCACTAGCGGAGCCTGCAGGGGAATAGTTGTCAGGTTCTGACTGGTGACGATGAATATTGCCTTTCGAAGAGTTCTAGCCTCGTATGTTGGTGGGGCTGTCAGCCGGGACACTGAGCCCTGGCAATTGTCTTAGGGAGGATTTCCCGCAGTGGAGAGGGCAGTGTCTGTGTCGTCATCCAGGTGCATCCTGGATACGCTTATGTTTTCTTGGTGCTCGACGGTACTTCAAAGCACCCTTCTTAGGCTTGGGATGATGTTGGTCTCCTGGCATATTTTGTAGCTTGTCTGCGAGTACTGCGGCTGCCAACAAGCCATGAGCCGGTGTTCGGAGGAGAGCAGTATCTATGTTGTCATCGAAGATGATGCCGACACGATGGCCATGAGCTGCGAGCGCGTTGTCGACCATGGATGTCGATGAAGTCGGCGTCGTCTTTCGCTGGCCAATCTCTTCTACCATTGTGCTTATTGCGCTTGTTGTGCTCTGTTGGAGTTGTAGCTGACTGGGCATAGTGGCCTGTCAAAAGGCCTCCATGGCTTGAGTTGCTAGGTTGCTTCCTGGCAAGGGTTTGTTGAGGAACTACAACACTTCTGATGTGATTGTTCGTTCTGCTGCTTTCGTCCTGTTGAGTCTGGAGATGCTGGCCCTAGGAGTCATGAACCCCAGGGGTCCGTTGTGGGGATGGTGAATACATTGCGGTGCCCCCCTCCCCCCCTGAGGGAGTCCTGGACTAGGGGGTCCTCGGACGTCTGGGCTATGTGATGTGGGCCGGACTGATGGGCCATGAAGATACAAGATTGAGGACCTTCTCCCGTGTTCGAATATGACTCTCCTTGGCGTTCGGATATGAAGATTCCTTTCTCTATAAACTGACTCTGTACAATCCTAGCCCTCTCCAGTGGCTATATAAACCGGAGGGTTTAGTCCGTAGAGGCGATCATAATCATACAGGCTAGACATCTAGGGTTTAGCTATTACAATCTCGAGGTAGATCAACTCTTGTAACCCCTATACTCATCAAAGTCAATCAAGCAGGAAGTAGGGTATTACCTCCATCAAGAGGGCCCGAACCTGGGTAAACATCATGTCCCCTGCCTCTTATTACCTTTGATCCTTAAACACACAGTTCGGGACACCCTACCCGAGATCTTCCGGTTTTGACACCGACATTGGTGCTTTCATTAAGAGTTCCTCCGTGTTCTCGATAGAAGAATCGATGGCTCGCCTCGTCGTCAATGACAAAATCACCTCTGGAAGAGCCGTAGTTCCTGGGCAACAATTTCACCATAGGCTCCCGCCCGGTGATGACCCACGAGTATAGGGGATCTATCGTAGTCCTTTCGATAAGTAAGAGTGTCGAACCCAACGAGGAGCAGAAGGAAATGATAAGCGGTTTTCAGCAAGGTATTCTCTGCAAATACTGAAATAAGTGGTAACAGGTAGTTTTGTGATATGATAAATTGTAACGAGCAACAAGTAACAAAAGTAAATAAAGTGCAGCAAGGTGGCCCAATCCTTTTGTAGCAAAGGACAAGCCAGAACAAACTCTTATAATAGGAAAAGCGCCCCCGAGGACACATGGGAATATCGTCAAGCTAGTTTTCATCACGTTCATATGATTCGCGTTCGATACTTTGATAATTTGATATGTGGGTGGACCGGTGCTTGGGTGCTGTTCTTACTTGAACAAGCGTCCCACTTATGATTAACCTCTATTGCAAGCATCCGCAACTACAACAAAAGTATTAAGGTAAACCTAACCATAGCATGAAACATATGGATCCAAATGAGCCCCTTACGAAGCAACGCATAAACTAGGGTTTAAGCTTCTGTCACTCTAGCAGCCCATCATCTACTTATTACTTCCCAATGCCTTCCTCTAGGCCCAAATAATGGTGAAGTGTTATGTAGTCAACGTTCACATAACACCACTAGAGGCTAGACAACATACATCTTATCAAAATATCAAATGAATACCAAATTCACATGACTACTCATAGCAAGACTTCTCCCTTGTCCTCAGGAACGAACGTAATTACTCACAAAGCATATTCATGTTCATAATCAGAGGGGTAATAATATGCATATAGGATCTGAACATATGATCTTCCACCAAATAAACCAATTAGCATCAACTACAAGGAGTAATCAACACTACTAGCAACCTACTAGCACCAATCCCGGACTTCGAGACAAGAATTGGATACAAGAGATGAACTAGGGTTTGCAGATGATATGGTGCTGGTGAAGATGTTGATGGAGATTGCCCTCTCCCAATGAGAGGAGCGTTGGTGATGACGATGGTGATGATTTCCCCCTCCGGGAAGGAAGTATCCCCGGCAGAACAGCTCTGCCGGAGCTCTAGATTGGATCCGCCAAGGTTCCGCTTCGTGGCGGCGGAGTCTCGTCCCGAAAAGTTCCTCTCTATTTTTTTCTCATCCAAAGACCTCATATAGGAGAAGATGGGCATCGGAGAGCCACCAGGGGGCCCATGAGATAGGGGGGCGCGCCCTAGGGGGGGCGCACCCCACCCTCGTGAGCAGGGTGTGGGCCCCCTGGCCTTCATCTTTGGCGTGGATTTTTCTTTATTTCTTTTAAGACATTCCGTGGAGTTTCAGGACTTTTGGAGTTGCGCAGAATAGGTCTCTAATATTTGCTCCTTTTCTAGACCAGAATTCCAGCTGTCGGCATTCTCCCTCCTTGTGTAAATCTTGTAAAATAAGAGAGAATAGCCATAAGTATTGTGACATAAAGTAAAATAACAGTCCATAATGCGATAAATATCGATATAAAAGCATGATGCAAAATGGACGTATCAACTCCCCCAAGCTTAGACCTTGCTTGTCCTCAAGCGAAAAGCCGATAACAATAAATATGTCCTTATGTTTAGAGGTACATGCGTCGATAAAAATAAAATACGGACATGAAGGCATCATGATTATTCTTATAACAGCAACATATATAGGTTTTGTCATATGATTACTTATGTTCAAGTGATGATCTATTCACAATGCAAAAGTATAAATCATAAACCTGATTGGACTCCGACAAACTATAATCTCAGTCATTGAAGCAATTGCAATTTATCATAACATCGGAAAGAGTCTATGTCAGAGCTGAAAAGTAAGTCCACATACTCAACTATCATTTAATCCTCCATAATTGCTAACACTCACGCGATACTTGTGGTTACAGAGTTTTAATCAGACACAGAAAAAGATTGGGGCTTATAGTTTTGCCCCACAACCTTTTACCTCAAGGGTAATGTCAACAATAATGGTTCATGCTCTCCTACATCCAATTAGATATATATATATATATATATATATATCATGTTATTTCCAACATGCCGAGCTTGCCAAAGGATAAAATAATAAAGAAAAGGTGAAGATCACCATGACTCTTGCATAAGGTAGAAGATAATAATAAAGGATAGGCCCTTCGCAGAGGGAAGCAGAGGTTGCCATGCGCTTTTATGGTTGGATGTATAAAATCTCAATGCGAAAGAACGTCACTTTATATTGCCCCTTGTGATATGATCCTTTATTATGCAGTCCGTCGCTTTTATTACTTCCGCATCACAAGATCATATAAAGCTTATTTCTCCCACACCAATCAATCATACATATTTAGAGCAATTTTTATTGCTTTGCACCGATGACAACTTACTTGAAGGATCTTACTCAATCCATAGGTAGATATGATGGACTCTCATGGCAAAACTGGTTTAGGGATATTTGGAAGCACAAGTAGTATTTCTAATTGATGCTGAGAATTTGGCTAGCATGAGGGGGACAGGCAAGCTCAACAAGTTAGAGGAACCATGACAACATACTTTATCTCAGATATAAGAAAGACATAACTCATTACGTTGTCTTCCTTGTCCAACATCAACTCTTTAGCATGTCATATTTTAATGAGTGCTCCCAATCATAAAAGATGTCAATGATAATATATCTATATGTGAAACCTCTCTTTCCTTATTACTTCCTATTAATTGCAACAATGACCAAAGCTATGTCTGCCAACTCCCAACAACTTTTAATCATCATACTCTTTCTATGTGAAGTCATTACTCTCAATAAGATCAATATGAACTTTTTGTTTCTTTTATTCTTTTCTTCTTTCTTTTACTCACCCAAGATCATGGCAAAATAATCAAGCCCTTGACTCAACACTAATCTTTATTATATATAACTCACGAACTCGATTACATAGAGGGATCATAAAGCAAAACTCAAAACTAGATCATGTCATAAACTTTATTCTACTAGATCAAGATACTACTAATAGGATCGAACTAAGAAAACGGTAAAGATAGGAGTTGTGATGGTGATACGATACCGGGGCACCTCCCCCAAGCTTGGTAGTTGCCAAGGAGGGTGCCCATACCCATGTGATCATGTCTCCTTCTTTGTTGTTGGTGTAATACTCTTGGCGATTATTCCTCTCAGGATACGGTTCTCCTCCTCGAGCTTATTGACTTGCTACTTGAGGTCCATTATTTCCTTACGAAGCTTTCCTATGACAGCTAAAGCTCCTTGCACCCAAGGGTGTTGCATAGCTGCGGGAGAACAAGTGACACTCCTCTTCATATTTTCATAAGTAAGAAATCTAACATTAGAAGGGATAACCGAGTTTGGAATAGCTGAGCTCTGTAGTTCCCCCATCGTGAACCCAGCTCGGAGGCGAGAGGTGAGTTCTTGATCCTCCATAGCATCTACTCTCATCAAGTCAGCCTCCATCTCCTCCTCCGTTGCTGGCCCAAAGTAGTCAGCATCGCTGTTTGCCCTTGGTTCCGGTGCCGGATTAGATACCCAGCTCTCCCCGATTAACTCTTGAGAAGACATCTTGCTCTAATCTGTAGCAGAAACAGCTCGAAAACAAAAACAGAGGAAATTCGCGTGATACGGGAGTCAAAACCTTCGGGAGAATATATAATGAATTTTTACCAACCAAAATACGTATCGTGCAAGAAAACGGAGTCCGGAAAGCACACGAGGCGCTCACGAGATAGGGGGGCGCGCCCACCACACTCGTGGGGCCCTCGTGTCCTTCCCGGATTGCTACTTATTTTTCTATTTTTCTAAATATTCCAAAACGGAGAAATATTGCCTTAAAAATTGTTTTGGAGTCGGTTTACTTACCGTACCACATACCTATTCCTTTTCGGAGTCTGAAATGTTCCGGAAAGTGTCCCTTATGTATTCCTCCGGGGTTATGGTTTCAATAATATTGGTTTCAACATTTATGGGATTACCTGAGATATAATGTTTAATTCTTTGACCGTTTACCACCTTTGGATTTGTGCCCTCGAAGTTGTTGATTTTTATGGCACCGGAACAATAGACCTCTTCGATGACGTAGGGGCCTTCCCATTTAGAGAAAAGTTTTCCTGCAAAAAATCTTAAACGAGAGTTGTATAGCAATACATAATCACCTGCATTAAACTCACGCTTTTGTATCCTTTTGTCATGCCATCTTTTAACTTTTTCTTTAAACAACTTGGCATTTTCATAAGATTGGGTTCTCCATTCATCAAGTGAGCTAATATCAAATAACCTCTTTTCACCGACAAGTTTAAAATCATAGTTGAGTTCTTTAATAGCCCAGTATGCCTTATGTTCTAGTTCGAGAGGTAAGTGACATGCTTTTCCATAGAACATTTTATACGGGGACAAACCCATAGGATTTTTGTATGCAGTTCTATAAGCCCATAATGCATCATCAAGTTTCTTAGACCAATTCTTTCTAGACCTATTAACAGTCTTTTGCAAAATTAATTTGAGCTCTCTATTGCTCAACTCTACTTGACCACTAGACTGTGGGTGATAAGGGGATGCAATTCTATGATTAACATCATATTTAGCAAGCATTTTACGGAAAGCACCATGAATAAAGTGTGAACCACCATCAGTCATTAAATATCTAGGGACTCCAAACCTCGGGAAAATAACTTCTTTAAGCATTTTAATAGAAGTGTTATGATCAGAACTACTAGTTGGAATAGCTTCTACCCACTTAGTAACGTAATCAAAGTGTTATGATCAGACTTCTGTTGGAATAGCTCTACCCATTGTACGTTAATCATACAAACTAATATTGTGGTGTATCATTAGATGGCAGGAAAAGGTCCCATAATCAAGCCCAATCAAACGGTTGCGATACAAATGATATTAATCTATTAATGTTGTTGTTGGCAAACAATTGCGCGTCCTTGAAGAGAGTAGGCCAATAAAAACCAGATTGCAATACCTTATGTGCAGTTCTATCTCCAGCGTGGTGTCCTCCATAAGACTCGGAATGACACTTGCGTAGGATCTGTTCCTGTTCATGCTCAGGTACACAACGTCTAATAACACCATCTACTCCTTCTTTATAAAGATGTGGGTCATCCCAAAAGTAATGTCTCAAATCATAGAAGAACTTTTTCTTTTGTTGGTATGTGAAGCTAGGTGGTATAAACTTAGCAACAATATAATTAGCATAATCAGCATACCATGGAGTACTACGAGAAGTACTTATAACATTTAATTGTTCATCAGGAAAGCTATCATTAATAGGTAGTGGGTCATCAAGAATATTTTCTAACCTAGACAAGTTGTCTGCAACGGGGTTCTCAGCTCCCTTTCTATCAACAATATGCAAATCAAATTCTTGTAGCAAGAGAACCCATCTAATAAGTCTAGGCTTAGCATCTTTCTTTTCCATAAAGGTATTTAATAGCAGCATGATCAGTTTGAATAGTTACTTTAGAATCAACAATATAAGATCTGAACTTATCACAAGCAAATACAACTGCTAAAAGCTCTTTTTCAGTAGTAGCATAATTTCTTTGAGCATTGTCTAGAGTCTTACTAGCATAATGAATAACATTTAATTTCTTATCAACTCTTTGCCCTAGAACAGCACCTACAGCATAATCACTAGCATCACACATAATTTTCAAAGGGTAAATTCCAATCAGGTGGCTGAACAATAGGTGCAGAGACTAATGCTTTCTTAAGTATTTCAAATGCTTCTACACAATCATCATCAAAGACAAATGGTATATCTTTTTGCAATAAATTAGTCAGAGGCCGAGAAATTTTTGAGAAGTCCTTAATGAACCTCCTATAAAATCACGGCATGACCAAGGAAACTTCTTATACCTTTGATGTCCTTGGGGCATCATGGCATCATCTTTTCAATAGCATCAACCTTGGCTTTATCAACTTCAATACCTCTTTCAGAAACTTTATGCCCCAAGACAATACCTTCATTAACCATAAAGTGGCACTTTTCCCAATTCAAGACAAGATTAGTTTCTTCACATCTCTACAAAACTCGATCAAGGTTGCTCAAGCAATCATCAAAAGAAGATCCATAGACGAATCGTCCATGAAAACCTCACAAATCTTTTCACAAAAGTCAGAGAATATAGCCATCATGCATCTTTGAAAGGTAGCAGGTGCATTACATAAACCAAAAGGCATACGTCATAAGCAAAAGTACCAAAAGGGCATGTAAAAGTAGTCTTTGATTGATCTTAGCTGACACAGGTATTTGAGAGAAACCAGAATAACCATCTAGAAAAAGCAAATGTGTATGTTTGCATAATCTTTCTAGCATTTGATCGATAAAAGGTAAGGGGTAATGATCTTTCTTAGTAGCCTTATTTAATTTGCGGAAATCAATTACCATCCTATAACCTGTGATAATTCTTTGTGGAATCAATTCATCTTTATCATTAGGAACAACAGTAATACCTCCCTTCTTAGGGACACAATGGACAGGACTTACCCACTGACTATCAGCAACGGGATTATACCTGCCTCTAGAAGCTTTAGTATTTCTTTTCTTACCACTTCTTTCATTTTAGGATTCAGACGTCGTTGAGGATCACGAACTGGTTTGGCATCTGCTTCCAAATTTATTTTATGTTGACATAGAGTGGGACTAATGCCCTTAAGATCATCAAGAGTATATCCAATAGCAGCACGTGTGCTTCTTCAGAGTTTTCAATAATCTTTCTTCTTCATGCTCTGAAAGGTTAGCACTAATAATAACAGGATATATCTTCTTTTCATCAAGATAAGCATATTTAAGATTATCAGGCAAAGGTTTAAGCTCAAACACGGGATCACCCTTGGGTGGAGGAGGATCCCCTAAATTTCAACAGGCAAATTGTGTTGCAGAATAGGTTCCTGTTTAAAGAATACTTCATCTATTTCCCTTCTTTCATTCATGAACATATCATTTTCATGGTCTAGCAAATAGTGTTCTAAAGGATCACTAGGAGGTATGGCAATAGAAGCAAGACCAATAATTTCATCCTTACTAGGTAATTCTTCCTCACGATGTTGTTTACTAAATTTAGAGAAATTAAACTCATGAACCATATCATCCAAGCCAACAGTAACAACATTCTTTGTGCAATCTATGGTAGCATTGACAGTATTTAAGAAGGGTCTACCAAATATAATGGGACAAAAGCTATCTTGTGGGGAACCAAGAACAAGAAAATCAGCAGGATATTTAGTTTTCCCACACAAGACTTCAACATCTCTAACAATTCCCATTGCTGAAATAGTATCTCTATTGGCAAGTTTAATTGTGACATCAATATCTTCTAACTCAGCAGGTGCAATTTCATTCTTAATTTCTTCATATAAAGTATGGGTATAACACTAGCACTAGCACCCATATCACATAAGCCATGATAACAATGATCCCCTATTTTAACAGAAATAACAGGCACGCCTACCACGGGTCTATGTTTATCTTTAGCACAAGGTTTAGCAATTCTAGCAGTTTCACCTTCGAACTGAATAACATGCTCAATATTTAGACAAGAGATCTTTAACAATAGCAATATTAGGTTCTACTTTAACTTGTCAGGAGGTGTATAAGTTCTAATATTGCTTTTATCAACACGTTGAAGCTTTAGCATGATCCTTTATTCTAACAGGGAAAGGTGGTTTCTCAATATAAGAAGTAGGAACAATAGGATCATTATAAGTGACAGTCTTTTCTTCAACTTTAATAGGTGCAGCTACTTTTACTTCTATGGGAGGATGATATTTAAACCACTTCTCCTTAGGGAGATCAACATAAGTAGCAAAAGATTCACAGAAAGAAGCTACTATCTCAGAGTCAAGTCCATATTTAGTGCTAAACTTACGGAAAATATCGGTATCCATAAAAGATTTAACACAATCAAACTTAGGTGTCATACCTGACTCCTTACCTTCGTCGAGGTCCCAATCTTCAGAGTTGCGTTTAATTCTATCCAATAAATTCCATCTGAATTCAATAGTCTTCATCATAAAAGAGCCAGCACAAGAAGTATCGAGCATGTTGCGATTGTTTTCAGAAAGCCGAGCATAAAAACTTTGCATAATTATTTCTCTCTGAGCTCATGATTGGGGCATGAATATAACATTGATTTAAGCCTCCCCCAAGCTTGAGCGATGCTTTCTCCTTCGCGAGGCCAGAAATTATATATATAATTGCGATCACGATGAACAAGATGCATAGGGTAATACTTTTGATGAAATTCCAACTTCAATCTTTTATAGTCCATGATCTCATATCATCACATAGCCTATACCATATCAATGCGTCTCCCTTCAAAGATAAAGGGAAGACCTTCTTCTTAGCAACATCATCGGGTATACCTGCAAGCTTAAATAATCCACAAACTTCATCCACATATATTAAGTGCTCATCAGGATGCTTTGTTCCATCTCCTGTAAAGAGATTAGCTAGCAGTTTTTTCATCATACCCGAAGGAAATTCAAAAGGAGTTTCATTTTCAATAGGTTTAGTAGGTTGAGGAGTAACTCTTTGCTCTACTGGACGGGGTGAAGATACCCCGAACAAGCCCCTCAGAGAATTACTTTCCATAGTAACAAGTGACAGTAAATTTCAGCACTATATAAATTTTTCCTTACCAAATTCCACCTACCAAAGGCGCTTCACTCCCCGGCAACGGCGCCAGAAAAGAGTCTTGATGACCCACAAGTATAGGGGATCTATCGTAGTCCTTTCGATAAGTAAGAGTGTCGAACCCAACGAGGAGCAGAAGGAAATGATAAGCGGTTTTCAGCAAGGTATTCTCTGCAAGTACTGAAATAAGTGGTAATAGATAGTTTTGTAATGATAATTTGTAACGAGCAACAAGTAACAAAAGTAAATAAAGTGCAGCAAGGTGGCCCAATCCTTTTTGTAGCAAAGGACAAGCCTGACAAACTCTTATATAGGAAAAGCGCTCCCGAGGACACATGGGAATATCGTCAAGCTAGTTTTCATCACGTTCATATGATTCGCGTTCGGTACTTTGATAATTTGATATGTGGGTGGACCGGTGCTTGGGTGCTGTTCTTACTTGAACAAGCATCCCACTTATGATTAACCTCTATTGCAAGCATCCACAACTACAACAAAAGTATTAAGGTAAACCTAACCATAGCATGAAACATATGGATCCAAATCAGCCCCTTATAGTCTTGATGACCCACAAGTATAGGGGATCTATCGTAGTCCTTTCGATAAGTAAGAGTGTCGAACCCAACGAGAAGCAAAAGGAAATGATAAGCGGTTTTCAGCAAGGTATTCTCTGCAAATACTGAAATAAGTGGTAATAGATAGTTTTGTGATATGATAAATTGTAACGAGCAACAAGTAAAAAAGTAAATAAAATGCAGCAAGGTGGCCCAATCCTTTTGTAGCAAAGGACAAGCCAGAACAAACTCTTATAATAGGAAAAGCGCTCCCGAGGACACATGGGAATATCGTCAAGCTAGTTTTCATCACGTTCATATGATTCGCGTTCGATACTTTGATAATTTGATATGTGGGTGGACCGGTGCTTGGGTGTTGTTCTTACTTGAACAAGCATCCCACTTATGATTAACCTCTATTGCAAGCATCCGCAACTACAACAAAAGTATTAAGGTAAACCTAACCATAGCATGAAACATATGGATCTGAAAGTGCGTTATATCGACTAAAGGGGCGGTGAATAGGCGATTTTTATGGAAGTATTCAAAACGTGGAAGTTATGAAGACAAACGATAGAAATAAACCTATTACCCTGCAGCGGAAGGTAGACTACACTAGGCAAGCCATAGTCAAGTATTCAATGGAGTGAAAGCACAATGACTAATAGTAGCAATGTAGTAAGGATCAGGTAGGAAGATATTATGAAGCCAAACAGAACACGCAGTAACTCAGTGAAGATAAAAGATAGTGCAATCATTCAATGACTTCACAAGGAGTAACAGTACGTAAAGAGAAGGGAAGGATGAAACCAGTGACTCGTTGAAGACAATGATGTGTTGGACCAGTTCCAGTTGCTGTGACAACTTTACGTCTGGTTAGGGCGGCTAGGTATTTAAACCTGAGGACACACAGTCCCAGACACCCAGTCCTGAACACGCAGCTCAGGACACCCAGTCCTCACCGTATTCCCCTTGAGCTAAGGTCACACAGACCTCGCCCAATCACTCTGGTAAGTCTTCAAGGTAGACTCCCAAACCTTCACAGACTTCGTTCACCGGCAATCCACAATGTCTCTTGGATGCTCTGAACGCGACACCTAGCCGGCTGGAGGATTCACAGTCCTCAAGTGTAATAAGTCTTCAGATCACACAGACAAGAAGACTTAAGTGATGCCTAATTCACTTTGGCTCTAGGTGGTTAGGGCTTTATCCTCGCAAGGAATTCTCTCTCAAAGGCTTCGAGGTGGGTTGCTCTCAAACGACAAAAGTCGTATACTAACTCTGAGCAGCCAACCGTTTTTGGTTGTAGGGGGTGGGCTATTTATAGCCACTAGGCAACCCGACCTAATTTGTCCGAAATGACCCTGGGTCACTAAGGAACTGACACGTGTTCCAACCGTCAGATTTCAAACTCACACGGCAATTTTACTTGGGCTACAAGCAAAGCTGACTTGTCCGACTCTGGACAAGATTCGCTCTCATAGTCTTCACTCGAAGACATAGGTTTTGGTTAGGCATCACTTCAGTCATTCTGACTGGTTCTCTTGGACCCCACTTAACAGTATGGTGGTTCCTATGACTCAACAAAGAAGAAGAAAAAGAACTACGAAAGATCTAAGTCTTCAAGCTCCATAGGCTTCATGCGATGTCTTCTCTTGTCATAGTCTTCAATGTGAATATCTTCATATACCACCTTTGACATCAATGTCTTCATACATTTTTAGGGGTCATCTCTGGTAGGAAAACCGAGTTAATGAGGGACTTCTACCTGTGTTATCCTGCAATTCTCACAAACACATTAGTCCCTCAACTAGGTTTGTCATCAATACTCCAAAACCAACTAGGGGTGGCACTAGATGCATTTACAATCTCCCCATTTTTGGTGATTGATGACAAACTAGTTGAAGTTTTCAACGGGGAATATAATATGTGAAATTGTAAGGAATTGTCTTCATAAGTTGCAAGGGCTCCCCCTGAAGATGTGCATATAAGTAATTTTCTTTTGGAATGCAAATGCGCATGGAAGGTTGTGCTTATGGAGATCCTCTTCAACTTATGATGACAATCCACTATGCATGTGAAGGTATGTGAAGATAATGACGTGCATAATGGAAAATGGACGTCTGCAAAATGATCTAAGTGCAGAATTTATCGTCGCACATGCGGAATTTATCATCGCATCACAAGGTGGCAAATAAGTAGCAGACGACCATCGAGTTTTAAGTGTTACAACTCAAAGAACCAAATGTATCAAAACGAGAGTTGTAAACACGAAGCAAAATATAAAGCACCCGCCCATATGGACCCGCTTGAAGACTATCAAACTCGTATGCTTCTCCCCCTTTTTTCAGTAAGGACCAAAAAGGTTCGAAGACATAGAGCATCTACTCGTTCCCATGAAGAGTAGGTGAAGCAGCAGGGTCGTCGGTGGTGTTTGGCGGTGCAGAAGAGCTTGGAGCAGTGTCGAAGCGTGCTGAAGGAGGTGGTGGTGAAGTAGAATCGTCGTCATCCTCGATCACTCTGGCATTTACGGTTGCAGCAGAGGAAGAGAACTCAGAGTCTTCAAGAGATGGAGTTCGTCGCAGCACTGCCCTTCGAGGAGGTGTGGAGTCAAACTTGAAGCGCTCAGAGAAGCCATCCTCTTAAAGATCATCTTCAGAACACGTCAGCGTCAGCCCTTTCCATGTGCGTCGAGATGTTTCATGAGCAACAAAGGCATTCTTGGTGGCAAGATTGCGAATGCGATTAACATCCACCAAGAGGCTTTGCATTTGACGCTTCAGCCAGTCATGATGCCTATCTTGTTTCTGATGAAGAGCCACAAGAAGCTCTCGGTCATTGAGAACACGAGTGCGCTTGTTGGGTCGAGGGGCAGTTGTACTGTCAGTGGCTTCAGTGAGAGCAGGATGCGGTGCACGTGTAGTGCCAGCCAAAGGATACACCCGAGTGACTGCTTCAACTCCTTCAATGTTCTGAGAAAAACTTTGATGCTCTGCATTCTGAAGACTTAGAGGTTCCTTGGCAGGCTCAGGATAGATGGCTTCAATAGACATATCCACATCAGGCAGAAAAATCCGATGATTGCGAGCAGATGGCTGATATGAGATAGAGGAGTGAAGTTTGATCAGCCGCATTACCCATGGGGCGTAGATCTTCAAGCCAAATAGATCAGAGCCTGATGCAGCAAGTTGGCGAATGAAGAAGTCCTGTGCATTGAAGCATTTTCCATGAAGAATATAGAAGACCAAAGTCTTCATTGCACCTTCCAGCTTGGCATGTGGAGAGTGCCCTTTGATGGGCCAGAGAGTTCGCCTTATGATGTGATAAATAATCCTTAGCAGATACTCTAGGTCTTCAACAAAGAACTCTTTGGGATATGCAGCATCTTGGGGTAATGGCTTCATCATACTGAGCATCTGACTCATGTTAGGTTCAGGCTTCTGAAAGATTCTCTCCACAGCTTCACTGTGAAGTTGACAGCCAGATTCGTAGAGATCGCCGGGAGTGGGTAGACCAGTGAGCTCAATGATGTCAAAGGCTTTGGCTTCGTGATGAATGTTTCCTGTCATCCACTCCATGACCCAAGTCTGTGGATCTCTGTTATACCCGAGGATGTGAAGTGTGGCATAGAATTGGAGCAGCAACTCTTCATTCCAGTGCTCTTGGTCAGTGACGAACGGCAGCAATCCAACCTCCTTGAAGCAATCCAGAGCTTCTTCCAGATAGGGCAGACCAGCTATTGCTTCAATGTCAAGACGCTTGTGTGGGAAGATGCGGCCTCGATTGTAAAGAATGCAGGAGTAATAGCTTCGCTGCGGATAGCTCCAGAACTGATCAGATGATATTCTTTCCCTTGAGTAGGGGTTCCTGGAGCTATTGAAGAATGTGTTGTCTGCTCTGAAGCCATTGATATTGAAGGATCCAAGTGCTGATGCAGGACCTGAGAACCTGGGCAATCTTGGGATTGGCTTCTGTACCTGAGGCCTGTGCTCAACATGATAGTCGAACTGAGGACCGGCAGCAGGCGCAGGAACAGAAGCAGTGGGATCAGTGGCTTCGCTGGCTTCTGGTGCTTTTGTTGGTGAGGGCTCCACATTAGCTTCAGCCATGACAACGTCAGTGGCTTCATTGGTGTTGGTGGTGGCAGCCTCAAGATTTTCAACCTCCACTTGACGAGCTGGAGGGTCGGTCACAATCACGTTCTCCTCGAGAACCGCTTCTTGGTGGGACAGGGGAGTAGCAGCTTGTGGGACTTCTTCTTCATCGGCTGATGCAGCTGGAATGTCTGCAGCAGCTTCAGGTTCAGACGCAGAGACTGGAGGCCTTGGTCCTTTGCGAAGCCTGCGCAACGCAGGCGACTCCTGTGTAGTTGGAGTTGGTTGGGCCTCAAAGTCTTCTTCCTCTTGTGGGCGATCAGCCCATGAAGCATCCTGAGCAATTGGCGTCAGAGGAAGACCAATGCTGATGAGTTTGTTGTGCTCGGGCTGAGGAAGGACTGCACCATCTTCTACATGGTCATGGTGACCAATGTCGTCAGCAGCGATGGGATCAGCTGCTGGAAAGTCTTCAGGTTCATGAGCCTTTGTGAAAGTAGGCTCATGGATTGTCAGTTGGTGTTCAGCGTCAGGACGAACCATGGAAATGGGTTCAACAATCAAGGGCTCTATGGGAGCAGCCCGTTCTTTTCTGGTCTTCCTCTTCTTCTTGGAGGGGGCAGTAGCAGAGGCTTCAGGATGTTTCCTCTTCCTGGCTTCAGCCTCAGCAGTCCTCGTCTTCTTCAGCTCTGAAGCGGTTGACCGGGCCTTTGGCTTCGAGCCAGTCATGCTAGTTGGGAAGACAATTGGATCTGCTTCATGCCTTGGTGCGTCGGGTTCAGCCGTAGCGGGCTTCTTCTTCTTCTTTGCAGCCATCCTGGGGTCGATGCCAGGATGCCCAAGGGCCTTGCGCTTCTCAGCCTCATTGTAGGCTTGCACACATCTTTCAGCCAGAACCTTCATGCGCTCACGAGAACCCTGAGCTTCTGCACGTTTCTTGAGAAAGGCTTCCTTGAGATCGTGCAGCATAATCTTGAAGTTCTTCACCTCTTGCACGCTGAGCTTGGCCATATGCTTCTTGAACTGAGCCTTTTCATAGTCAATCTTTTGCTTCAGTTCAACGATGCGCTGAGCGAGGGCTAGCTCTGAAGCAATGGCGCCATGGAAGGCGACACTGAGGCCAATGGGTAGTTGCAGATCTTCGAAGCTGATGTTTGGCGTGTCAAACCATTCATCAATGAAGTTGTGGATGATTGTTACATCAAAGAGAGGCAGATCATCGAAGATTTCTACTTCTTCTTTGCTCTTGATGAGTTGCTCAAGAGCGTCATCTGCAAGATCTTCATCACTTGATAGATCAATGGCATCATTGCACAGAATGGCAGCAGCTGTTAGATCTTGGCCGGTGTGTGGCAGAGGCATCTTGACCTTCTGGGGCTTGGAGATGCGTGACAAATCTTTAGACTGCACATTGTCTTCAGGAGGTGCAGTTGCTAGTGGCTTCGCCCGTGAGATTTTTGGAGCAGAGGCAGACTTTGAAGCTTTAGGCTGCTTCTTTGGCTTCGGCGCTGCAGGCACTTCATCTGATTCAGCGTCATCTGCAGGCTCATCCACGCCTGTCCCTTGAACCAAGATATGGGTGATGAGACCTTCAAGGTTGTAGAAAGGACCGACGACATTGGGTTCTACATCACGTGTGCCGTTAGCCCTCGGAGCAGAAGGACCAGGGTTGAAGTCCAGTCGCAATGTCTTCTTGTTCTGCTTTGCTAAGTTCTGGGCAAACTGGAAGTTGCGCTTGAACAGAATGTCGTCACGACACCATAGCAGGGACGATGGGTCAGCATCCGCAGGCTGTGGTCCACGGACCATGCAGGGATAGAAGCCTTGTTCAATGACTTCATCTCTGGTCCTGGGTTGAAGATTTTTGTAGAGGATGTCTCCCCATGGTCGCTTGATGGCATTCTTTTCAGCATATTCCTTGGTCACAAATCTATATTTGAACCACTGTTCTGCCCAATAGCGTCGAATCCATTGGATTCGCGTCTTGCGCTGATTGTAATCCTCTTCAGGATCTGTCTTGTACAGCTCTGAGAGGTCATCGGGTAGATCTCTTGATGTTTCTCCTCGACGCTTTCTGCCACCCTTCCTTGCTGATTTTTCTGAAGCCATGAACCTTAATCTAAAAGGCTTCAAAACGTTCAGAGGCTTCAAAGGTTTTCGCTTGCTGGACAAACAGGAACTGGCTTCGGGAGAATTTATGTTATGCTGTAAGAATTCTGCAAATGAATGCAGACTATGAGAACCAAGGGATTCTCCCACGGACATGTACCTGTGACAGCATTAAGGTGCGAGGGAAGGGGAAGAGGTCATATGCATTCTCAGAAGATTTTGAAGATAAACCAGTTTAGAAGACATTGACCTCATTGTGCGAAGACATTCACTCATAGATAAGGAGTTGGTTCTAGATTTGTACGAATCCACGGATCAGTACAAGTGAGGAATCTAACTACTTTGTGAAGCATAAGTGAATATACTAGGCATGTTATGAGATGCAGTATGAAAGAGATCCAACTTGTGTGAACAGAAACTGCTTGTGGTAGAAAGTGATAAAGCTATAGGATCAAAGAGGCCGTAAAAAGGAGGTTTTATTTACCACACGAAGAACTGCTAGACGGAGTGGAAGAGGAGGCCGAGCAGTTCGATCGTCCGTGCCCTAACTTGGCGACGGAGGACGCCTACGGCGACGGCGGAGAAGGCGATGTCCGCGGTCGGCGTGACGACGGCGTCGGAGAGGTTGCGGCAGCGAAGCGCTTTGTCTCTAGCGTCGTCGAGGGCTAGCGGTGGCGCTAGGGTTCGTGCGAGAGTGGAAGAAGAGATAATGACTGCTGTGAGGTGTGTATTTATAGGTACAGGGGCGGCACTGCGTTATTACACAGGTGCCCCTGGCGATTTGCATCTGAGGAACACATGGCCACCATGCAGCATATTGGGGATTGTTCCACGTCCCACGCATGCCTGGATTGTCGGGTGGTTGTTCCCACTTCTTCGGGTTTCAGGTGGAGGAATGAGCATTGAAAACATACTTAATGGTTGTCTTTGTATCTTCTGCTGACAAGTACGCAGAGAAGACATTCGACAGTTTCAATAGAATGCATATGATTTGGAGAGATAGAGTTTGAGATAGAAAGCATAGAGAGGTTAGGGTCCGGTCACATTCACTTAGTTCAAAAGATTCAACAAGAAGACATAGCTATAAGTGAATGCTGTAGAGGACAGAACACTAGTATATATATATATATATATCTATATAATCAACATAGTGAAGATAATCATGAAGATATGTTGAGATTGAAGCCAAACCAAATGTGAAGACATAGCAAATGTAACGCCATGAGTGAAACACTTCAAACAGAACATTTGGTGGTGGCGTTACCCACCATATAGGAAGTATTAGACCCAGACACGACGCACAATTATCGTGGCGCTCCGAAGTCAAATTCCACATTAATTTATTCACACTTAGAATGTATGTCTTCATTGATTGAAGATATACTCTACTTCGTGTGTTGCACATCTAAGTCATCAATATGCATAAGTGTTAGGATGTGTGCCTGATCACAGGACATTTGAGGATTCCAGGATATTTAGCTCACACCGTAACTTGCAAAATCTCTTCTCATCCAAGGGCTTGGTGAAGATATCTTCCAATTGCTCTTCAGTGTTGACGTGTATGATATCAATATCTTCCTTCACAACATGATCTCTCAGAAAGTGATGACGAATTTCAATGTGCTTTGTCTTCGAGTGCTGAACTGGGTTGTTGGCAATCTTGATGGCGCTTTCATTGTCGTAGTAGAGTGGCACTTGCTTCAGATGAATGCCATAGTCCTTGAGTGTTTGCTTCATCCACAAAAGCTGAGCGCAGCAAGATCCAGCAACAATGTATTCAGATTCAGCAGTGGAGAGAGATACACAGTTCTGCTTCTTTGAAGACCAACATACAAGTGATCATCCCAGAAAGTGACATGTGCCTGATGTAGACTTGCGATCCACTTTGTCACCAGCATAATCAGCATCCGAGAATCCAACCAGATCAAACTCTGAGCCCTTTGGATACCATAATCCTAGAGTTGGGGTGTGAGCCAAATATCGAAGAATTCACTTCACAGCTAAGTGATGCGACTCCTTTGGTGTCGCTTGGAATCGAGCACACATGCAAACACTAAGCATAATATCTGGCCTAGATACACATAGATAAAGCAAAGAACCAATCATGGAGCGGTATACCTTTTGGTCGAACTCTTTACCATTGTCGTCGGGCCCCAGATGATGCTTGGCTGGCATTGGCGTCGTGAAGCCTTTGCAATCTTGCATACCGAACTTCTTTAGACAATCTTTGATATACTTCTCTTGAGATATGAAGATGCCATTGTGTTGCTGTCGTATTTGGAGACCGAGGAAGAACTTCAGCTCTCCCATCATGGACATCTGATATTACTCTTGCATCATATATCCAAACTCTTCACTGTACTTCTGATTGGTGCAGCCGAAGATAATGTCATCCACATATATTTGGCACACAAACAGTTCACCATCATATGTCTTCGTGAAGAGAGTGGGGTCTAGGGAACCAGGTATGAAGCCTTTGCTCTTCAGGAAGTATTTGAGTGTGTCATACCAGGCCCGAGGGGCTTGTTTGAGGCCATACAGTGCCTTGTTGAGCTTGTATACCATGTCAGGATGTTTTGGATCTTCAAAGCCAGGCGGTTGTGCAACATTCACTTCTTCTTCAATCTTGCCATTGAGAAAGGCGCTCTTCACATCCATTTTATATAGAAGTATGTTGTGATGATTGGCATAGGTCAGCAGTATGCGTATGGCCTCAAGTCTAGCCACAGGAGCAAATGTTTCATCGAAGTCAAAGCCTTCCACTTGAGTATATCCTTGAGCAACGAGACGAGGCTTTGTTTCTGACAACTTTACCATGCTCATCTTGCTTGTTGCGGTATATCCATTTGGTTCCTATTATGTTGTGCTTCCGAGGATCAGGACGCTTAACCAGTTCCCATACATTATTCAGCTCAAACTGTTGAAACTCTTCTTGCATAGCTTGAATCCATTCAGGTTCCATGAAGGCTTCTTCAACTTTCTTGGGTTCTGTTATTGAGATGAATGCGAAGTGCCCACAGAAATTTGCCAGCTGAGTTCCCTTGATCGAGTGAGCGGACCGGGTGCATTGATGCTGTCAATTATTCTCTCAATCTGCACTTCATTGGCAACACGAGGATGTACAGGGCGAAGGTTTTGCTCTTGCTGATCATTGTCATTGTTAGTGGGATTGTCTTCAGGCTGAGCATTGTCTTCAGGTTGATCAGGTGTGGAGATGATAAGTTCCTCTTCATGTTGATAAGTTCCTCTTCATGTTGAGCTTCAGAGGGTATGCATTATGAAGTGCCCATAAGCTTGATTGATTCGCTGGATGGAACTTCATCTAGCATATTTGGGAGGTGCTCTCTTTGTGAACCGTTAGTCTCATCAAACCGCACATTCACTGTTTCAACCACTTTATAATGAAAGAGATTGAAGACTCTGTAGGAGTGCGAATCCTTTCCATATCCAAGCATAAAACCCTCATGTGCTTTTGGTGCAAATTTTGAAGTGTGATGTGGATCCTTGATCCAGCACCTGGCACCAAATACTCTGAAGTAACTGACAATTGGCTTCTTGCCAGTAAGGAGCTCATAAGATGTCTTATTCAGAAGCTTGTGAAGATAAACACGATTGATTGTATGGCATGCAGTATCAATGGCTTCAGGCCAGAATTTTCTTGGAGTCTTGTACTCATCAAGCATCGTTCGGGCCATCTCAATGAGTGTTCTGTTCTTGCGTTCGACGACGCCATTCTGCTGTGGCGTGTATGGGGCTGAGAATTCATGTGTGATGCCCAAGGTATCAAGATATGTATCAAGGCCAGTATTCTTGAATTCAGTGCCATTGTCACTTCTGATGTGCTTTATCTTGGCGCCATAGTTGTTCATTGCTCGATTGGCGAAGCGTCTGAAGACATCCTGCACTTCAGTCTTGTAGAGGATTATGTGCACCCAAGTATATCTAGAATAATCATCAACAATAACAAAGCCATAGAGGCAAGCAGTAGTAGTAAGGGTTGAGTAATGAGTGGGACCGAAGAGATCCATGTGGAGTAGTTCAAAGGGTCGAGTGGTTGTCATGATTGTCTTCGAGGGATGTTTGGCCCTCGTCATCTTCCCTACTTCACAGGCACCGCATAAGTGATCTTTCTTGAACTTGATGCCCTCGATGCCTATGACATGCTTCTTCTTTGCAAGGGTGTGGAGGTTCCTCATGCCAGCATGCCCTAGCCTCCGATGCCAGAGCCAGCATTCTGAAGCCTTTGCTAGAAGACATACGGCAAGCTATGGTCCTGCCGAAAAATCTACCACGTACAAATCATCTTTCCGATACCCTTCAAACACTAGAGACTTGTCAGATTCCATTAGTACAAGGAAGCGATATTTTCCAAATATTACAATCATGTTCAAATCGCAAAGCATTGAGACAGACATTAAGTTGAAGCCAAGGGATTCAACAAGCATGACTTTATCCATGTGTTGATCCTTTGAGATTGCAACTCTACCTAGACCCAATACCTTACTTTTACCAGTGTCAGCAAATGTGATGTGACTCTTGTCGGATGGACGTAAGGTTGAGTCCATAAGAAGGCTTCTTTTGCCAGTCATGTGGTTGGTACACCCACTATCAATAATCCATTCTGAAGACGCTGGTGTCGTACCCTACAGTGCAGTTAGGGGGATAGGCTTCACGAAGAGAATTGTGAAGCAAAAACATTTGACGAACCATTGGGTTATGAAAGCTTAGATCCAGATTAGGATTGATAGGGAGAGTAGCAAGCGATTCAGGAACGAAGTACATAGTAAGACCATTCGGGCATTTGATCTTGCGCCCTACAAGATGTTTAAGGTCCCCAGCAATAGCGTTAGACGATTTTGGTTTTCTGCTGGAGACCTTTCCCTGCAAAAGAGAGTTAAGCTTTCTTAGCCACCCACATCTTCAAGGGTGGCTTAGAAGCAATAAGTCTAAGTGCAGCATCTGAGAACTTTGGCTTTGGAGCCCTAGCAAAAAGTCTTGCAGGCGGACAATAGTACTCATAAGAATAAGCAGAATAGTTCTTGGTCTTATGAACATGGCGGTTTGATGAACCGCGCTCATATTCATAGGCCTGAGTATGATTTCCCTGCAAAACATTTGCGTTAGTGCGACTCAAGTGAGTCCTCTGCCTGTATGAAGCCTTTGGACCATATGAAGCCTGTGGTCTGAGGTTTGTCTTCTTCACGTGTGGTGTCATGATGACATTCATAGGAAGATTCTCCAGACTCTTTTTCGGAACCCAGATCATCTTCATAGGCGGTCCATTCCTGCAGTTAGTACCAATGTACCTAGCAAACACTTCACCATTCTGATTCTTAAACAGTTTATAGTTTGCATCAAAGGATTCATCAATGACAATGGAATTTGCACAAGAGAATCCAGATAGATTGGATAGATCTGCTGAAGATTCCTTTGCAGCAACCCATGTGGTTTTGGGGTACTGCTCAGGTTTCCAGTAAGAGCCATCAGCATTCATTTTCCTTACGAACCCAACACCCTCTTTCCTCGGGTTTCGGTTCAAGATCTGCTTTTTGAGGACATCACATAGTGTCTGATGCCCTTTAAGACTTTTGTACATCCCTATTTCAAGCAATGTCTTCAACCTAGCATTCTCATCAGCAATAGCAGTGGAATCCTCAGCAGAGGGGTTAGTTCCGACATCAACAGTTGAAGATATTGCAACAGTAGCAGCAGTAGAACATACAGCAACAGTAGTAGCATTATCACGCTCAATGCATTTAAGACATGGTGGTTCAAATCCTTCCTGAGCGGAACTGATCTATTTGGCGTGAAGTGACTCATTTTCCTTTTGAAGATCTTCATGAGCCTCTCTCAATTTCTCAAGATCTTGCTTCCTTTGAAGATAATCATAGGAAAGCTTTTCATGAGTTGTTGAGAGTGTTTAATGACGACTTTCAAGTTCCTCATACTTAACGTGAAGATTTTTAATGTCTTCAATTAAGGACTCAGATCGAGTCATTTCAGCGCCTAACAGATCATCGCTTTTGTCTAACAGTTTTTGAATATGTTCCATGGCTTTCTGTTGTTCAGTTGCAATTTTAGCAAGTGTTTTGTAGCTGGGTTTTGAACCACAATCAGAGTCATCGTCACTAGATGTTTGATAGTGAGTAGTGCGTGTGTTTACCTTGGCACCGCATGCCATGAAGCAGTAGGTAGGAGCGGAGTAGTCCTTGTCATTTGCATCGGTGTCGGTGATGAGGTCATTGTATTCAGTGTTGAAGATGGACTTGGCAACGTATGCTGTAGCCAGACTTGCGACGCCAGAATCGGACTCCTCCTCAGACTCCACCTCCGCCTCCTCAGAAGCGGACTCCTCCTCTGAATCCATTTCCTTGCCAACAAACGCATGTGCCTTGCCACATGAGCTCTTCTTGTGTGATGAAGACTTTGAAGAAGACTTGGAATAAGACTTTGAGTATTTCTTCTTCTTCTTGTCGTCAGATTCATATTCCTTGCTCTTCTTCTTTTTGTTCTCATTGTCCCACTGCGGACACTCAGAGATGAAGTGGCCAGGTTTCTTGCACTTGTGACATGTTTTCTTCTTGTAGTCATGAGCAGAAGCTTCATCATTCCTTGAGCTTGATCAGGAAGACTTTCTGAAGCCTTTCTTCTTGGTGAATTTTTGGAACTTCTTCACAAGCATAGCAAGTTCCCTTCCAATGTCTTCAGGATCATCAGAACTGCTGTCAGATTCTTCTTCAGATGAGGAGACAGCTTTTGCCTTCAAGGCACGAGTTCGCCCATAGTTTGGACCGTAGATATCTCTTTTCTCAGAAAGCTAAAACTCATGTGTGTTGAGCCTCTCAAGTATGTCAGACGGATCGAGTGTCTTGAAATTAGGACATTCTTGAATCATCAGGGCTAGGGTGTCAAATGAACTGTCAAGTGATCTCAGTAGTGTCTTGACGACTTCATGCTTGGTGATATCAGTAGCGCCAAGGGCTTGAAGCTCATTCGTGATGTCAGTGAGTCGATCAAATGTGAGCTGGACATTCTCATTGTCATTTCTCTTGAAGCGGTTGACGAGGTTGCGAAGGACACTGATTCTCTGATCTCTCTGGGTTGAGACGCCTTCGTTGACCTTGGAGAGCCAGTCCCAGACTAGCTTAGATGATTCCAAAGCACTCACGCGGCCATACTGTCCTTTGGTCAGATGACCATAGATGATATTCTTGGCAGTAGAGTCCAGTTGAAAGAACTTCTTGACGTCAGCAGCAGTGACACCTTCTCCAGCCTTGGGAACGCCGTTCTTGACATTATACCATAGGTCGACGTCAATGGCTTCAAGATGCATGCGCATCTTATTCTTCTAGTAGGGATATTCAGTTCCATCGAAGATGGGGCACGCAGCGGAGACTTTGATTATCCCTGCAGTCGACATAGCTAAAACTCCAGGTGGTTAAACCGAATCACACAGAACAAGGGAGTACCTTGCTCTGATACCAATTGAAAGTGCGTTATATCGACTAGAGGGGGGTGAATAGGCGATTTTTATGAAAGTCTTCAAAATGTGGAAGTTATGAAGACAAACGATAGAAATAAACCTATTACCCTGCAGCGGAAGGTAGACTACACTAGGCAAGCCATAGTCAAGTATTCAATGGAGTGAAAGCACAATGACTAATGGCAGCAATGTAGTAAGGATCAGGTAGGAAGATATTATGAAGCCAAACAGAACACGCAGTCACTCAGTGAAGATAAAAGATAGTGCAATCATACAATGACTTCACAAGGAGTAACAGTACGTAAAGAGAAGGGAAGGATGAAACCAGTGACTCGTTGAAGACAATGATGTGTTGGACCAGTTCCAGTTGCTGTGACAACTGTACGTCTGGTTAGGGCGGCTAGGTATTTAAACCTGAGGACACACAGTCCCGGACACCCAGTCCTGAACACGCAGCTCAGGACACCCAGTCCTCACCGTATTCCCCTTGAGCTAAGGTCACATAGACCTCGCCCAATCACTCTGGTAAGTCTTCAAGGTAGACTCCCAAACCTTCACAGACTTCGTTCACCGGCAATCCACAATGTCTCTTGGATGCTCTGAACGCGACGCCTAACCGGCTGGAGGATTCACAGTCCTAAAGTGTAATAAGTCTTCAGATCACACAGACAAGAAGACTTAAGTGATGCCTAATTCACTTTGGCTCTGGGTGGTTAGGGCTTTATCCTCGCAAGGAATTCTCTCTCAAAGGCTTCGAGGTGGGTTGCTCTCAAATGACAAAAGCCGTATACTAACTCTGAGCAGCCAACCGTTTTTGGTTGTAGGGGGTGGGCTATTTATAGCCACTAGGCAACCCGACCTGATTAGTCCGAAATGACCCTGGGTCACTAAGGAACTGACACATGTTCCAACGGTCAGATTTCAAACTCACACGGCAACTTTACTTGGGCTACAAGAAAAGCTGACTTGTCCGACTCTGGACAAGATTCGCTCTCATAGTCTTCACTCGAAGACATAGGTTTTGGTTAGGCATCACTTCAGTCATTCTGACTGGTTCTCTTGGACCCCACTTAACAGTACGGTGGTTCCTATGACTCAACAAAGAAGAAGAAAAAGAACTACGAAAGATCTAAGTCTTCGAGCTCCATAGGCTTCATGCGATGTCTTCTCTTGTCATAGTCTTCAATGTGAATATCTTCATATACCACCTTTGACATCGATGTCTTCATACATTTTTAGGGGTCATCTCTGGTAGGAAAACCGAGTCAATGAGGGACTTCTACCTGTGTTATCCTGCAATTCTCACAAACACATTAGTCCCTCAACTAGGTTTGTCGTCAATACTCCAAAACCAACTAGGGGTGGCACTAGATGCACTTACAGGATCCAAATTGGCCCCTTACGAAGCAACGCATAAACTAGGGTTTAAGCTTCTGTCACTCTAGCAACCCATCATCTACTTATACTTCCCAATGCCTTCCTCTAGGCCCAAATAATGGTGAAGTGTTATGTAGTCGATGTTCACATAACACCACTAGAGGCTAGACAACATACATCTTATCAAAATATCAAACGAATACCAAATTCACATGACTACTCATAGCAAATTTCTCCCTTGTCCTCAGGAATGAACGTAATTACTCACAAAGCATATTCATGTTCATAATCAGAGGGGTAATAATATGCATATAGGATCTGAACATATGATCTTCCACCAATTAAACCAACTAGTATCAACTACAAGGAGTAATCAACATTACTAGCAACCTACTAGCACCAATCCCGGACTTTGAGACAAGAATTGGATACAAGAGATGAACTAGGGTTTGCAGATGAGATGGTGCTAGTGAAGATGTTGATGGAGACTGCCCTCTCCCGATGAGAGGAGCGTTGGTGATGACGATGGTGATGATTTCCCCCTCCGAGAAGGAAGTATCCCCGGCAGAACAGCTCTGCCAGAGCTCTAGATTGGATCCGCCAAGGTTCTGCTTCGTGGCGGCGGAGTCTCGTCCCGAAAAGTTCCTCTCTATTTTTTTCTCATCCAAAGACCTCATATAGGAGAATATGGGCATCGGAGAGCCACCAGGGGGCCCACGAGATAGGGGGCGCGCCCTTGGCCCACCCCCCTCGTGAGTAGGGTGTGGGCCCCCTGGCCTTCATCTTTGGCGTGGATTTTTCTTTATTTCTTTTAAGACGTTCCGTGGAGTTTCAGGACTTTTGGAGTTGCGCAGAATAGGTCTCTAATATTTGCTCCTTTTCCAGACCAGAATTCTAGCTGCCGACATTCTCCCTCCTTGTGTAAATCTTGTAAAATAAGAGAGAATAGCCATAAGTATTGGGACATAAAGTGAAATAACAGTCCATAATGTGATAAATATCAATATAAAAGCATGATGCAAAATGGACGTATCACCCGGCCATCAAGCCCGAGGCGGTCCCCCAGATTGCCAAAAAAATATCTCCGCATCAACCCCGAAAACGTCGATAAGATGGATCCGGCAGATGTCTTGTCTTTAAACAAACTGCTAGATCACATCGCTGCCCTACGGGTCGCAACAGATTACGATCTAATTGGGCTTAAACCCGATCGGAGGGAAATCAGGTCTCCACCTGTCACACATCTGGTGACTGCCGTGGAATAACAAGTTGAGGATACCGCTCCTCCTATGCTGAAAACAAACTATGTTCGGATTTCCGAGCCCTACGATCCGGACACTCATATTTGAGAAAGGATCATCTGTCCTCCGAACATAGAATCAGGTGCTGAGTCTAAGAACCCCCAGGACACTCCGGATCCTGGGCCAACGATCTTAGAAATTTTTCAAAATCCGGATTCGATAGTGGGTCAGGGTTCAGTTTTAAGCCCACCTACCCACCACAATCAATACTCTCCAAGAAATTCTGGTCCCCCGGACATATGCGATTTAATGTATATACGACAACAACCTCAAGAGGCAGTCCATCACTTTTGAGCTATATTCCTACTTGTTAAAAACAAGATGAAAGATTGCTGTGACGACGACGCGGTATCAGTATTTTGCCGCAACTGTACGGACGAGGGCATCCTCAATGCCCTCAATCGGTGCCACATATCGCACTTTGCAGATTTGGCACACATAGTACATAAGTATTGCATAATGGAAAGCGCTTAGAAAGCCCAGACAACTCGGTGGGAACCACCGGCCTTTAAGCCACCCACCGGCTGGACAAAAAGGATGCACCCTTACGGGGCACCTAATCATTACTTCACAAAAAGAAAAATTAAGCCCTTACCAGGACACAAAACTATCCTTGATGAATGGCTCGACAGGCCCTGTCAAATACACGCGATGCCAAATTCAACTCATAGCCTTCGAGCTTGTTGGATACTCCGGCAGGTAGCTAAAAGCGGGGAGGCTATTCTCACCAACACTACTCCAGCAAGGCATCCCCCCGAGGATAACGACCTCAATATGTTTACGGTCTTCGAGACCTTTTCTTCAAACAACCGGCGTAAAAGGGTGCTTTGCGACCTCGCCGAAGTCAACCACGTAGCCGCAATCCTTGGAACGATATGGCGATAACCTTTAACACTAATGACGAGCCAAGAGCCCGATCTATCCTAGCACCAGCCGCTTTGGTTCTAAACCCAATTGTAGACGGCTTTCGCCTCACCAAAGTGGTCATGGACGGCGGCACCGGACTAAACCTCATCTATGAAGACACACTCAATAAAATGCAAATGGACAGAAGTCGCATTGAGCAAAGTAATACAACCTTTAGAGGAATTATCCCCAGTCGGGAAGCAAGATGCTCAGGGGAAATTAAACTCGACGTGGTATTCGGCACGCCAGAGAACTATAGGTCAGAAGAAATAATCTTCTAGGTGGCCCCTTTCAACAACGGATATCATGCTATGTTAGGGCGAGACGCATTCACACGCTTTCAAGCCATACCTCATTACGGGTACATGAAGCTCAAAATGCCCGGGCACAATGGTGTTAGCACTATCGCCAGTGATTCGGACATAGCACTCTGCGCCGAAAACAAAACCACATCCCTGGCCCTCGAGGCACTGTCCGAAGCCCTGGCGACTGAGGAGCTCACCACTCTGCGTTCCATAGTGGATAGAGACGACGTAATTCTTTATAAAAGGCCTAAATCCACTTCTTTCAAGCCAGCAGCCTAAATAGTCAAATTTCAAGTCCACCCGACGGACCCCAAGAAGACAGCTTCCATTGGGGCACAACTGGATCCGACGGTCGACGCTGCATTGCGCGGGAATTGGGACATCTTCGCCTGGCATCCCTCGGATATGTCAGGAATCCCACGCACACTGGTCGAACATAGTCTCAATATAATGAAGGTATACAAACCAGTAAAGCAAACGCTGTGGTGATTTTCTGAACCCAAACGATAGGCTATGTGTGAGGAGCTAGCCAAGCTACTCGAAGCCGGGTTTATCAAAAGGATCAAACATCCGGACTGGCTAGCAAACCTGGTCATGGTACCAAAGAAGCATAAATCCTGGCGCTTGTGTGTCGACTTCAAGGACCTTAATAAATTCTGCCCTAAGGATCCCTTCCCACTACCTCGCATCGACCAGATTATTGATGCAACCGCTGGTCATGACTCACTGTGCTTCCTCGACGCATACTCCGAATACCATCAAATCAAAATGAAGGAATCGGACCAAGCCGCAATGGCATTCATCACCCCATACGGGCCCTTCTGCTTCAACACCATGCCCTTCTGGCTCAAAAACGTCAGCGCCATATATCAACGCATGATTCAAACGTGCCTAGAAAAGGAAATCGGCAAGACAATTGAGGCATATGTAGATGATGTAGTCATCAAAACTAAGCATGTCGAATCATTGGTGGACGACTTACGCTTTACATTCGACAACCTCCGAAGATATGATATACGGCTCAATCCGAAAAAGTGTGCGATGACCCACAAGTATAGGGGATCTATCGTAGTCCTTTCGATAAGTAAGAGTGTCGAACCCAACGAGGAGCAGAAGGAAATGATGAGTGGTTTCCAGCAAGGTATTCTCTGCAAGTACCGAAACAAGTGGTAACAGATAGTTTTGTGATAGGATAATTTGTAACGAGCAACAAGTAACAAAAGTAAATAAAGTGCAGCAAGGTGGCCCAATCATTTTTGTAGCAAAGGACAAGCCTGGACAAACTCTTATATAGAGAAAAGTGCTCCCGAGGACACATGGGAATATCATCAAGCTAGTTTTCATCACGCTCATATGATTCGCGTTCGGTACTTTGATAATTTGGTATGTGGGTGGACCGGTGCTTGGGTCCTATCCTTACTTGGACAAGCATCCCACTTATGATTAACCTCTATTGCAAGCATCCGCAACTACAACAAAAGTATTAAGGTAAAACTAACCATAGCATGAAACATATGGATCCAAATCAGCCCCTTACGAAGCAACGCATAAACTAGGGTTTAATCTTCTGTCACTCTAGCAACCCATCATCTACTTATTACTTCCCAATGCCTTCCTCTAGGCCCAAATAATGGTGAAGTGTCATGCAGTCGACGTTCACATAACACCACTAGAGGAGAGACAACATACATCTCTAAAAATATCGAAGGAATACCAAATTCACATGACTACTAATAGCAAGACTTCTCCCATGTCCTCAGGAACAAACGTAACTACTCACAAAGCATAAACATGTTCATAATCAGAGGGGTGTTAATATGCATATAGGATCTGAACATATGATCTTCCACCAATTAAACCAAGTAGCATCAACTACAAGGAGTAATTAACACTACTAGCAACCTACTAACACCAATCCCGGACTTGGAGACAAGAATTGGATACAAGAGAGGAACTAGGGTTTTGAGAGGAGATGGTGCTGATGAAGATGTTGATGGAGATTTCCCTCTCCTGATGAGAGGAGCGTTGGTGATGATGATGGCAATGATTTCCCCCTCCGGGAGGGAAGTTTCCCTGGCAGAACAGCTCCGCCCGAGCCCTAGATTGGTTCCGCCTCGTGGCGGCGGTGTTTCGTCTGAGAAGACGGCTTATTATTTTTTTCCCATCGAAAGACTTCATATAGCAGAAGATAGCCACCGGAGGGCCGCCAGGGGGCCCATGAGGTAGGGGGCGTGCCCAGGGGGTAGGGCGCGCCCCCACCCTCGTGTGCAGGGTGTGGGCCCTGGTGAATATCTTCCACTGAGTATTTTTTATATATTCTGAAAACATCTTCCGTCAAGTTTCAGGACTTTTGGAGCTGTGCAGAAGAGGTCTCTAATATTTGCTCCTTTTCCAGCCCAGAATCCTAGCTGCCGGCATTCTCCCTCTTCATGTAAACCTTGTAAAATAAGAGAGAATAGGCATAAGTATTGTGACATAATGTGTAATAACAGCCCATAATGCAATAAATATCGATATAACAGCATGATGGAAAATGGACATATCAACTCCCCCAAGCTTAGGCCTCGCTTGTCCTCAAGCGAAAAGCCGAAATCGAAAAATATGTCCACATGTTTAGAGATAGAGGTGTCGATAAAAATAAAATATGGACATGAGGGCATCATGATCATTCTTAGAACAGCAACTTATATAATTCTTGTCATATGATTTCTTATGCGAGAGTAATAATTCAATCACAATTTCAAGTATGAATCGTAAACTTCATTGAAAACTAAAAAACTATAATATCAGTCATTGGAGCAATTGCAATTTATCATAACATAGGAAAGAGTCAATGTATAAGAGCTTTTCAGCAAGTCCACATACTCAACTATCATATAGTCTTTCATAATTGCTGACGCTCACGCAATACTTATGGGTATGGAGTTTTAATCGAACACAGAGAAAGATAGGGGCTTATAGTTTTGCCTCCCAACATTTTACCTCAAGGGTAATGTCAACAATAATAGTTCATGAAAACTCACATCCAATTAGCCATATATACCAGGATCTTCCCAACATACTGTGCTTGCCAAAGGATAAAATGTAAAAAGGAAGGGTGAAGATCACCATGACTCTTATGCAAGGTAGGAGATAAAAGTAGAAGATAGGCCCTTCGCAGAGGGAAGAAGAGGTTGTCATGCGCTTTAATGGTTAGATGCACAAAATCTTAATGCGAAAGAACGTCACTTTATATTTCCACTTGTGATATGGACCTTTATTATGCAGTATGTCGCTTTTATTTCTTCCATATCACACGATCGTATAAAGTTTATTTTCTCTCACGCTAATAAGTCATACATATTTAGAGAGCAATTTTTATTGCTTGCACCGATGACAACTTACTTAGAGGATCTTACTCAATCCATAGGTAGGTATAGTGGACTCTAACGATAAAACTGATTTAAGGGTATTTGGAAGCACAAGTAGTATCTCTACTTGGTGCGATGAATTTGGCTAGCACGAGGGGGAAAGGCAAGCTCAACCATGTTGGATGATCCATGATAATATAATTTATCTCAGATGTAAGAAAACATAACCCATTACGTTGTCTTCCTTGTCCAACGTCAACTTTTTAGCATGTCATATTTTAATGAGTGCTCACAATCATAAAAGATGTCCAAGATAGTATATCTATATGTGTAGACCTCTCTTTCTTTATTACTTCCTATTAATTACAACGATGACCAAAACTATGCTTGTCAACTCTCAACAACTTTTATTCATCATACTTTTTCTATGTGAGCTCATTACTCTCTATAAGACTCACATGATCTCTTTGTTTCTTTTTATTTCTTTCTCTTTTTCTTTTATTCACTTAGGATCATGGCAAAAGAATCAAGCCCTTGACTCAACACTAATCTTTATTATATAGCTCATGGACTCGATTACATAGAGGAATTATAAAGCAAAACTCACGACTAGATCGTACTAAGAACTTTTATTCTACTAGATCAAGATATTACCAAAAGGATCGAACTAAGAAAAATGGTAAAGATAAAAGTGATGGTGATACGATACCGGGGCACTCCCCCAAGCTTGGCAGTTGCCAAGGGGAGTGCCCATACCAGATACTCAATTCTTCTTTGTTGGTGGAGACGGTGGTGATTTTGTTGATGGCGTAGGCTTGTCGTCCTTCTTCCAAGGCATAGGCTCACCATCATAGAAGGATGACCGAGTCTCCTGAAACCTCAAATCTACAGCCAAACTCATCCTCTTGAATCTAGATTCATACTCACAGTTTTGATTTTGCAGGTCATAGATCTGGGCTTGGAGGTGCTCGTTTTTCTCATGAAGCTTGAAGATGGCCTCCCCAATGTCCTTGACGTCCAGCTTGTGGTTGTTGGTGAACTCCGTAATCATAATGTGATTGGAATCGAGTCCACGCTCCACCATCTCCAGACACTTGAAAACTTGTTGCTCCAATGCCTCGAGCCTTGCCTCCGTGCTTCTGGTCTTCCTTGGTCCCTCAGCATCGCGGATGTGCAAGAACCCCTCACGCATCTCAATGGTTTGATGGTGTTGCAACACTTCTGCGAGGTAGGGGTTGATGACCTTCTCGAAGAACTGGTCCTTGGGGGCGCTTGAAGACGACATGACGACCTGGATCTGTCAGAAAAAACAGCTCAAAACACAAACAGAGGGTAATTGAGTGATACGGGAGTCAAAACCCCCGGGAGATTATATAGTGAATTTTTACCGACCAAAATACGTGTCGTGTAAGAAAACGGAGTGCGGAAAGCGCACGAGGTGCCCATGAGATAGGGGCATGCCCAGGGGGTAGGGTGCGCCCTCCACCCTCGTGGAGCCCTCGTGTCCTTCCCGGACTGCTTCTTATTTTTCTATTTTTCTAAATATTCCAAAACGGAGAAATATTGCCTTAAAAACTGTTTTGGAGTCAGTTTACTTACCGTACCACATACCTATTCCTTTTCGGAGTCTGGAACATTCCGGAAAGTGTCCCTTATGTATTCCTCCGGGGTTACGGTTTCAATAACATTGGTTTCAACATTTATGGGATTACCTGAGATATAATGTTTGATTCTTTGACCGTTCACCACCTTCGGATTTGTGCCTTCGAAGTTGTTGATTTTTATGGCACCGGAACGATAGACCTCCTCGATAATGTAAGGACCTTCCCATTTAGAGAGAAGTTTTCCTGCAAAAAATCTTAAACGAGAGTCGTATAGCAATACATAATCACCTACATTAAACTCACGCTTTTGTATCCTTTTATCATGCCATCTTTTAACCTTTTCTTTAAACAACTTGGCATTTTCGTAGGCTTGGGTTCTCCATTCATCGAGTGAGCTAATATCAAATAACCTCTTCTCACCGGCAAGTTTAAAATCATAATTGAGTTCTTTAATAGCCCAATATGCCTTATGTTCTAGTTCGAGAGGTAAGTGACATGCTTTTCCATAAACCATTTTATACGGAGACATACCCATAAGATTTTTATATGCAGTTCTATAGGCCCATAATGCATCATCAAGTTTCATGGAACATTTTTTTCTAGACCTATTAACAGTCTTTTGCAACATTAATTTGAGCTCTCTATTACTTAATTCTACTTGACCACTAGACTGTGGGTGATAAGGAGATGCAATTCTATGATTAACATCATATTTGGCAAGCATTTTACGGAAAGCACCATGAATAAAATGTGAACCACCATCAGTCATTAAATATCTCGGGACTCCAAATCTTGGAAAAATAACTTCTTTAAGCATTTTAATAGAAGTGTTATGATTAGCACTACTAGTTGGAATAGCTTATACCCACTTAGTAATGTAATCAACAGCAACTAAAATATGTGTATATCCTTTAGAGGAAGGAAAAGGTCCCATATAATCAAAGCCCCAAACATCAAATGGTTCAATAATGAGTGAATAGTTCATAGGCATTTCCTGACGTCTACTGATATTACCAATTCTTTGACATTCATCACAAGATAAGACAAACTTACGGGCATCCTTGAGGAGAGTAGGCCAATAAAAACCAGATTGCAATACCTTATGTGCAGTTCTATCTCCAGCATGGTGTCCTCCATAAGCTTCGGAGTGGCACTTGCGTAGGATCTGTTCCTATTCATGCTCAGGTACACAAAATCTAATAACACCATATACTCATTCTTTATAAAGATGTGGGTCATCCCAAAAGTAATGCCTCAAATCATAGAAGAACTTTTTCTTTTGCTGGTATGTGAAACTAGGTGGTATACACTTAGCAACAATGTAGTTAGCATAATCAGCATACCATGGAGCAGTATGAGAAGTATTTATGACATTTAATTGCTCATCAGGAAAGCTATCATCAATAGGTAGTGGGTCATCAAGCACATTTTCTAACCAAGACAAGTTGTCTGCAATGGGGTTCTCAGCTCCCTTTCTATCAACAATATGTAAGTCAAATTCTTGTAGCAAGAGAACCCATCTAATAAGTCTAGGTTTAGCATCTTTCTTTTCCATGAGATATTTAATAGCAGCATGATCAGTGTGAATAGTTACTTTAGAATCAACAATATAAGGTCTGAACTTATCACAAGCAAATACAACTGCTAAGAATTCTTTCTCCGTGGTAACATTATTTCTTTGAGCATTGTCTAGGGTTTTACTAGCATATTGAATAACATTTAATTTCTTATCAACTCTTTGCCCTAGAACATCCCCTACAGCATAATCACTAGCATCTCACATAATTTCAAAGGGTAAATTCCAATCAGGTGGCTGAACAATAGGTGCAGAGATCAATGCTTTTTTAAGTATTTCAAATGCATCTACACAATCATCATCAAAGACAAATGGTATATCTTTTTGTAATAATTAGTCAGAGGCCGAGAAATTTTTTAGAAGTCCTTAATGAACCTCCTATAAAATCCGGCATGACCAAGGAAACTTCTTATACCTTTGATGTCCTTGGGACATGGCATCTTTTCAATAGCATCAACCTTGTCTTTATCAACTTCAATACCTCTTTCAGAAACTTTATGCCCCAAGACAATACCTTCATTAACCATAAAGTGGCACTTTTCCCAATTCAAGACAAGATTAGTTTCTTCACATCTCTGCGAAACTGAATAAAGGTTGCTCAAGCAATCATCAAAAGAAGATCCATAGACGGAGAAATCGTCCATGAAAACCTCACAAATCTTTTCACAAAAGTCAAAGAATATAGCCATCATGCATCTTTGAAAGGTAGCAGGTGCATTACATAAACCAAAAGGCATACGTCTATACGAAAAGTACCAAAAGGGCAAGTAAAAGTAGTCTTTAATTGATCTTTGGCCGACACAGGTATTTGAGAGAAACCAGAATAACCATCTAGAAAGCAAAAATGTGTATGTTTGGATAATCTTTCTAGCATTTGATCGATAAAAGGTAAGGGGTAATGATCCTTTTTAGTAGCCTTATTTAATTTGCGGAAATCAATTACCATCCTATAACCTGTAATAATTCTTTGAGGGATCAATTCATCTTTATCATTAGGAACAACAGTAATACCTCCCTTCTTGGGGACACAATGGACAGGACTTACCCACTTACTATCAGCAACGGGATAAATTATACCTGCCTCAAGGAGCTTTAGTATTTCCTTTCTTACCACTTCTTTCATTTTAGGATTCAGCCGTCGTTGATGATCATGAACTGGTTTAGCATCTTCTTCCACATTAATTTTATGTTGACATAGAGTGGGACTAATGCCCTTAAGATCATCAATAGTATACCCAATAGCAGCACAGTGCTTCTTCTGAGTTTTCAATAATCTCCCTTCCTCAGGCTCTAAAAGCTTAGCACTAATAATAACAGGATATATCTTTTTCTCATCAAGATAAGCATATTTAAGAGTATCAGGTAGCGGTTTAAGCTCAAACATGGGATCACCCTTGGGTGGAGGAGGATCCCCTAAGATTTCAACAGGCAAATTGTGTTTCAGAATAGGTTCCTATTTAAAGAATACTTCATATATTTCCCTTCTTTCATTCATAAACATATCATTTTCATGGTCTAGCAAATATTGTTCTAAGGGATCACTTGGAGGTACGACAATAGAAGCAAGACTAATAATTTCATCCTTACTAGGTAATTCTTCTTCACGGTGTTGTCTACTAAATTTAGAGAAATTAAATTCATGAGACATATCATCTAAACCGATAGTAACAACATCCCTTTTACAATCTATGGTAGCATTAATAGTGTTCAGGAAGGGTCTACCAAATATAATGGGACAAAAGCTATCTTGTGGGGAATCAAGAACAAGAAAATCTGCAGGATATTTAGTTTTCCCACACAAGACTTCAACATCTCTAACAATTCCCATTGGTGAAATAGTATCTCTATTGGCAAGTTTAATTGTGACATCAATATCTTCTATCTCAGCAGGTGCAATATCATGCATAATTTCTTTGTATAAGGGATAAGGTATTGCACTAGCACTAGCACCCATATCACATAAGCCATGATAACAATGATCTCCTACTTTAACAGACATAACAGGCATGCCTACCACCGGTCTGATTTTATCTTTAGCACAAGGTTTAGCAATTCTAGCAGTCTCATTAAGGAAATGAATAACATGCCCATCAATATATCAGACAAGAGATCTTTAACAATAGCAATATCGGGTTCAACTTTAATTTGCTCATGAGATGTATAAGTTTTAATATTGCTTTTTCGAACCACAGTTGAAGCTTTAGCATGATCTTTTATCCTAACAGGAAAAGGTGGTTCCTCAACATAAGAAGTAGGAACAATAGGATCATTATAAGTGACAATCTTTTCTTCAACTTTAATAGGTGCAGCTACTTTTACTTCTATGGGAGGATGATATTTAAACCACTTCTCTTTGGGGAGATCAACATAAGTAGCAAAATATTCACAGAAAGAAGCTACTATCTTAGAGTCAAGTCCATATTTAGTGCTAAATTTATGGAAAATATCAGTATCCATAAAAGATTTAACACAATCAAAACTAGGTGTCATACCTGACTCCTTACCTTTGTCGAGGTCCCAATATTCAGAGTTGCGTTTAATTCTTTCCAATAAATCCCATTTGAATTCAATAGTCTTCATCATAAAAGAGCTGGCACAAGAAGTATCAAGCATGGTGCGATTGTTATCAGAAAGCCGAGCATAAAATTTTTGAATAATCATTTCTCTTGAGAGCTCATGATTGGGGCATGAATATAACATTGATTTAAGCCTCCCCCAAGCTTGAGTGATTCTTTCTCCTTCGCGAGGCCAAAAATTATATATATAATTGCGATCACGATGAACAAGATGCATAGGATAAAACTTCTGATGAAATTCCAATTTCAATCATTTGTAATTCCAAGACCCCATATCATCACATAGCCTATACCATGTTGATGCATCTCCCTTCAAAGATAAAGGGAAGACCTTATTCTTAACAACATCTCTGGGTACACCTGCAAGCTTAAATAACCCACAAACTTCATCCACATATATTAGATGCTCATCAGGATGTTTTGTTCCATCTCCTAAAAAGGGATTAGCTAGCAGTTTTTCTATCATACCCAAAGGAATTTAAAAGAAAACATTTTCATTTTTAGTAGGTTCAGTAGGATGAGGAGCAACTCTTTGCTCTACTGGTCGGGGTGAAGATACCCCAAACAAGCCCCTCAGAGGATTACTTTCCATAGTAACAAGTGACAGTAAATTTCAGCACACTATATAAATTTTTCCGTACCAAATTCCACCTACCAAAGGCGCTTCACTCACCGACAACGGCGCCAGAAAAGAGTCTTGATGACCCACAAGTATAGGGGATCTATCGTAGTCCTTTTGATTAGTAAGAGTGTCGAACCCAACGAGGAGCAGAAGGAAATGATAAGCGGTTTCCAGCAAGGTATTCTCTACAAGTACCGAAACAAGTGGTAACAGATAGTTTTGTGATAGGATAATTTGTAATGAGCAACAAGTAACAAAAGTAAATAAAGTGCAGCAAGGTGGCCCAATCCTTTTTGTAGCAAAGGACAAGCCAGGACAAACTCTTATATTGAGAAAAGCGCTCCCGAGGACACATGGGAATATCATCAAGCTAGTTTTCATCATGCTCATATGATTCATGTTCGCTACTTTGATAATTCGGTATGTGGGTGGACCGGTGCTTGGGTACTGTCCTTACTTGGACAAGCATCCCACTTATTAACCTCTATTGCAAGCATCCGCAACTACAACAAAAGTATTAAGGTGAACCTAAGCATAGCATGAAACATATGGATCCAAATCACACCCTTACGAAGCAACGCATAAACTAGGGTTTAAGCTTCTGTCACTCTAGCAACCCATCATCTACTTATTACTTCCCAATGCCTTCCTCTAGGCCCAAATAATGGTGAAGTGTCATGTAGTCGATGTTCACATAAGACCACTAGAGGAGAGACAACATACATCTCATCAAAATATCGAATGAATACCAAATTCACATGACTACTAATAGCAAGACTTCTCCCATGTCCTCAGGAACAAACGTAACTACTCACAAAGCATAAATATGTTCATAATCAGAGGGGTGTTAATATGCATATAGGATCTGAACATATGATCTTCCACCAATTAAACCAACTAGCGTCAACTACAAGGAGTAATTAACACTACAAGCAACCTACTAGCACCAATCCCGGACTTGGAGACAAGAACTGGATACAAGAGCTGAACTAGGGTTATGAGAGGAGATGGTGCTGATGAAGATGTTGATGGAGATTTCCCTCTCCCGATGAAAGGAGCGTTGGTGATGATGATGGCGGTGATTTCCCCCTCTGGGAGGGAAATTTCCCTGGCAGAACAGCTCTGCTAGAGCCCTAGATTTGTTCCACCAAGGTTCCGCCTCGTGGCAGCAGAGTTTCGTCCAAGAAGATGGATTATTATTTTTTCCCAATGAAAGACTTCATATAGCAGAAGATGGCCACGGAGGGCCACCAGGGGCCCACGCAGTAGGGGGGTGCGCCCAGGGGCCCCCTGGTGAATCTCTTCCACTTAGTATTTTTTATATATTCTTAAAACGTCTTCCGTGAAGTTTCAAGACTTTTGGAGCTGTGCAGAATAGGTCTCTAATATTTGCTCCTTTTCCAGCCCAGAATCCCAGCTGCCGGCATTCTCCCTCTTCATGTATACCTTGTAAAATAAGAGAGAATAGGCATAAGTATTGTGACATAATGTGTAATAATAGCCCATAATGCAATAAATATCGATATAAAAGCATGATGCAAAATGGACGTATCAGTGCGTTTTCGGCGTTCCCACCGAAAAACTGCTTGGGTTCATTGTTTCCAGTAGGGGATCGAAGCAAACCCAGCCAAAATCCAAGCCCTGTCAAAGTTGGCTACACCAACAAACCTCAAGCAGGTCCAAAAACTAGCCGGGTGCGTGGCAGGTTTGAGCCGCTTTATCTCTAGATTAGGAGAAAAAGCGCTGCCATTGTATCACCTGCTCCGACGCACCAAACACTTTGCATGGACGGATGCTGCAATAGCCAGACTGGAGGAGATAAAAGATTTGTTAGCAAGCAACCCAATCCTGGTTGCGCCAAACGTCGGGAACCCATGTTACTATACATATCTGCAACGCACCAGGTGGTGAGTGCGGTGCTCGTCGTCGAAGGAGAGGAAGAGGGACATAAATTCCCGTTTCAAAAACCGGTATACTATGTATTGACGGTCCTCACACCATGCAAATCCCGATACCCACATTATCAGAAGATAGCGTATGCGGTCTTTATGGCATCCCGGAAGCTGCGACACTACTTTCAAGAGTGTTCGATCACGGTGGCTTCCGAAGTACCACTTAATGATATCATAAACAATCGGGACGCCACCGGCCGGATTGCCAAATGGGCCATTGAGCTCTTACCGTTTGAAATAACATATAAGCCATGCCGAGCCATTAAATCTCAGGTGTTGGCTGACTTCGTCGCCGAATGGACAGAGGCTGAACTTCCTAAATAGTATGGCACATATTCCAACTAGGTGATGCACTTTGATGGTTCTAAAATGCTAGCTGGATTTGGGGCTAGTGTTGTAACAGCCTGATTTTTGGCCCTTCCTTTTTCTTTTGATTTTCTGAGGTTTTTGCCTGAGTTTTCTTTTTCCAAGGCTTTGTGATCTGGAAACTGAAGAAGATGCCCTCTTATTTGCTTCCAGGGTGGCTTGTCATTCCCAAATCCTTCCCTAGACCCTGTCATTTTCATCCTAGCCCAAATCCCAATATCCTTTTTATTGGGAATATTCCTGTTCTATTAAAGGAATAACTCAAATTGCCCTAGGTTGTGAAGCAACCTATATTTCCATGACTCCTAAAATCCCCAAATAATTCTCATAAATTGTTTGGGTCATATCTTCCTCAAATATGGCAAAATACTTCATTTGCCATGTTTCCCATCATGCTCAATAAATTCATTTCATATTTTGTCCTGGATGGCAGATTGTGAAGCAAGTGCCATTTATCTTTGCCCAATTGACTCCAAACTTCTTGAACAACTTTTCATGTCCAAATAATTACCTCGTGACAAATTTAAACTTAATTTTCCTATTAAATATTCCCGAGCAATTTTTTAAAGTTCCTGCCAAAGGGCACTGTCGGTGTCAAAACCGGTGGATCTCGGGTAGGGTGTCCCGAACTGTGCGTCTAGGCCGGCTGGTAACAGGAGGCAAGGGACACGAAGTTTTACCCAGGTTTGGGCCCTCTCGATGGAGGTAAAACCCTACGTCCTGCTTGATTAATATTGATGATATGGGTAGTAAAAGAGTAAATCTACCACGAGATCAGAGAGGCTAAACCCTAGAAGCTAGCCTATGGTATGATTGTTGATGTGTATGTTGTCCTACGGACTAAAACCCTCCGGTTTATATAGACACCGGAGAGGGTTAGGGTTACATAGAGTCGGTTACAATGGTAGGAGATCTGAACATCCGCAACGCCAAGCTTGCCTTCCACGCCAAGGAAAGTCCCTTCCGGACACGGGACGGAGTCTTCAATCTTGTATCTTCATACTCCAGGAGTCCGGCTGAAGGTATAGTTCGGCTATCCGAACACCCCCTAATCCAGGCCTCCCTCAGTAGCCCCTGAACCAGGCTTCAATGACGACGAGTCCGGCGCGCAGATTGTCTTCGACATTGCAAGGCGGGTTCCTCCTCCAAGTACTTTATAGAAGATTTTAAACACAAAGATAGTGTATGGCTCTGCAAAATAAGTTTTCCACATATTGCCATAGAGAGAATAATATTTACACAAATCTAATCCGCTGACGTATTCCATAGTGTGACACACCACGGCCAAGCCTTTATCCGAGTCGTTTTATTATCCCACCTCAGCGCGTCATGCGAGGCGGTTTCCTTGGCACGTCTTGTCAAAGCAGAGATCGTGTCCCCTTATTCCGGGATTCTCAATAATATGGGCGTGAGTAACCCAACCGCTTCTAGGACTCCTAGATCATAGGCAAGTCCAAACGGACACGGAGAGGATGCTCGATATCCACCCTCTTTATAAAGGGACAAGGCCTTTTATTTTTCCCTCCCGTGCTCAATCGAATCCTTCCCTCACCTCAAGCTCAAACGCCCAAAGTTCAGGTCAGGTGCTCCGAACCTTCAGTTATGTTCGGATCTAGCCTTCAAGGCCGATGGGTGCCTTCTTCCGTCACGGAAGAAGACGTCAAAAAGTTGAGGGAGGCCAGATATCTGACCGCCGAGATTCTGCATCGGCTGCCTCCCCGGGGGCAGGCCGTCCCCTCCCCCGAACCCAACGAGAGCGTCGTGTTCGTCTCCCACTTCCTCCGAGGTCTAGGCCTTGCATTGGATCCTTTTTTCAGGGGCTTGATGTTTTACTACGGGCTAGATTTCCATGATCTAGCTCCGGACTCCTTTCTTCATATCACAACATTCATTGTTGTGTGCGAGGCCTTCCTCCGGGTTACCCCTCACTTTGGCCTATGGCTCAAGACCTTTGAAGTAAAACCGAAGATGATCGAGGGGCAACATGCGGAGTGTGGAGGCGCCTCAATACACAAGATGACGGGAGCTGCATGGCCCAAAGGTTCCATTCCAGAAGTGTCTGAATTATGGCAACAGGAGTGGTTCTACATCACGGCTCCTAGAAGTGCCAAGTGGGCGGCCGCCCCTGTCTTCCACCTGGGCCCTCCACCACCGCTGATGTCATGGATTAGCAGAGGATTGAGCTGGGGTCCAGCCAAGGACGTGCCTATACTGCAAAGCCGCATTCAAGATCTCTTTAATGGAGATTTCAGTTTGGTTGCGGTAACACAAGTTATGCTGGTTCGTCAAGTCCAGTCTTGCAAATGCCGGCCTCTTCGCTTGTGGGAGTTCAATCCCGAGGGACCGCGCGCCATTCAAAATTTCCTCGGCCAGACGCATGAGGAGATGTACAAGTCGTTCTTCGGACCTCAAGTGGAGTGTCCGAAAATCACCAAGGACGCGGGCCTGAGTAGCAACCGCGCCGCCGAATAGGTAAGGCGTCTTCCGATCGAGCGTACTACCTCTCCTTTGATGCGAAGTTATTTCTGAGAGTTTGCTTTTTGACCAAGACTGGCTAATGAAGGCGAAGTTGATTCGGTGCTCGGCCCCCCTCCCTGAGGGTTTGGAAAATCTAATATTGGAAAAGATGCTCCAGACCGCACCTTGCCTGGAGCCCTTGAAGGAAAATGCGGGCGGTCGCGGGCCCCAAACGCTGGCCGCTTTAGCCGAGGGAGCGAGCGTCTCCATGAATGAAGATGACCAGAAGAGGAAAAGGATTGCGTCTGGGGATTCGGAAGCCGAAGCTTCCAAACGGGAGAAGAAGTCTCCCACAGAGGGTCCTACCCCGGGGGGTGCGGTTGCCGCACAAAGTCTGCGGGGGGATCAATTCTCCCACGAGTCGTAAGTGACCCAAAATACCTTAATAGTACAGATATGTCGTCTTTTCTTCTGAGAAGATAACCGCTGCCTGTATCTTTGCAGTTCGGGCCTTAGCCCCTCTCAAATGAGTTCGTCTTCGGGGGATCTTCTTCCAGAGATGATGAAGAGCAAAACGCCTCCTCCGGACTCCTTCGCTCCGGAAGCGGGCGACCCTGAAGTGTCGTCGTGGAGGACCTCTCCGAGTCCGGCAAGGCCAGAAGATAATCCCGTCGACCCCCGAAGTTCCCAGTGTCCGGCTCCCGAAGAGAACAGACAAACGAGTCCGGCACCGTCTAGTGTGCGGTCGGATGTTCTGAGGGAGTTGGTGGGGCGAGCAGCCATCTCAGATGAACACCGTGTGCTAATGAATACGGTGATGGAGAGAATCTTGTCCGCCAAAAGCGGATTGCATAAAGATTTTATGAGTCTACTGACAGGTTTTGAGGTACGTAAAATAATGTATGATAGTCCTGTACATGCTAAGTGTGCCCTGTGTAGATAGTAGCCCCTGAGACTCTGGTTGTCATTGGGAACGACGACGATCAGAGGATCATAATCCCAGGTAGTAACCATACTGCTTTTATGAGCAGGTGATGGAAGCTCCGGTGGCTAGCCGGGCTAGCGAGTTTGCCCATTTAAAATGGCAGTTGGATGCACACGCCGACATCGAGCTTGTTAACAAAAGGCTTGACGAGGCGCAGGGTAGGTATTATTATCTGGTAAACGCCGCATAGTAAGAGCAGCATGAAGCCAGTATATTTAACATGTTATTACTGCAGATGGAGCTGCCACTGTTGAAGCCTTGCGGGCGGAACTTGCTCGAGCCAAGGAACAAGCGAGATTGGGTAATGCGGCTGCTTTGAAGGCGGCCGAAGAGTTGCGAGCCGAGAAGGCCGCGCATGGCGAGAGCCGGGATAAGATGGCCAATATGTCTGTAGAATTAAAAGCCGCCGTCGACCGTTGCCGGGCTCTTGAAAAGGAAAACCAGGCGAAGGCATCGGACCTTGAGAAGGCTGCTGCAACGGGAAAAGACCTCCGCTCTGCTATGAGGGCAAAGAAGGAGGAGCTGCGGGAAGCTGGGGATATTGTAGCCGGGAAATCCTTTATGCTGCAGAGGAAGTTCGGAGATCCACGGTATGCCCCTCTAGATCGGCTGTGGAGTTCGGATGATGTGTATATGGATTTGGCGGCGAGCGCTGCCGATGCGGCCAAATACTTCCAGAGTCAGACGGGCCGTGAAGTAGACCAGCTGTTTTGGAAACAATTCCTTTCTCCCGAGCGTCTGCTTTCATTGATGGACCAATTAGCCGAATGGGCCGAACTAAATAGGTTGTCCGGACTCTCCATGAGGTCTGTTGTGGATCAGCTATGGCCCAGAAGGTCAAAAGCGAGCAGTTATTTCAGCTTGGTGCAGCAGTTCCTTGACGTGGTGCCGCGCATAAATGCGATGAAGAGGTCGGCGTGCATAGAAGGTGCACGAATGGCCTTTGCCCATGCTAAAGCATACTGGGCAGAGATGGATGCTACCACTGTTGCAGCGCAGGATTCGGCCATAGGTCGAAGGGCTGCTGAGCATTACTTTGAGGAAGTTCTCGAGGGTGCTCATTTGATAGAGACCTAGTGCTCAAAAAATATTATGTTTGAGTGACATGTAATCTCATTGTAAGCGAAATGCTTTTATAAATTTTCATAAGGCTACTTTTATACTTTTGCCTGGAAGTAATGTGATGCCTCCTGGGCGGCCATTTATGTATACATGTGTATAACCTGAAAGATTGCAGTCGTCGGCTTCAACCCCCACGCATATAATGCGGAGGTGTTCGCAGAAACACGTGTTCACACTTAACCCAACGTCTTGGTCCTATTAAGGCGGTGATAGCGGAGCGAGCGAGGCAACCGGACTATAATGCTTTAACACTTTCACTTAGCCATAGGAGTTTGACAGTGGGGCTACTAGATAGCCCCTGGTGGCTCCGCACTCTCCCGATCCCGGGGTGCGTATATGCCTGGCCGGAAAGCGGCCCTTCGTTAAGGTGGAGGAATTCTAACATTTCCATGGGTCATCGAGTGGTTGACCAGTCTTGCACTAGATCATGACAGTCAGTTTTCGGCTTTCTCTACTAAGGTGCTCGTCCGGATGAACCAGGGCACAATCGCAGTAGTTCCCCTGGTGCTACCTTAGTCGGTAAAGCGGAACGTAAGGCACCAAAACACAGGAGCCGGGCAAACCCAACATTTGACCAAAGACAATGATTCGGAGCTGATGCATATAGGGCCAAACTCGTGACGCCGAACACTCCCTAAGGTATTCGGTCTTTGTGGTATAAACCGGGCCTAAATAATGGCCTTCGTAAGAAGCCCCTTATGTCCAGGTACGTGCATTGGTCTGGCGTGGCCACATGCCAAGACGTCAGCATCCTTCTCAACGGTGGATATGTATCAACAAGAGACAGTAAAAAAGGTTTACGCAAGGTCTTAATCTAAAAAGAATCCTTGGAGCGGGTCCCTGCTGCACGTCTGTGCCTGTGTCTCCGTTGTGCCGTATCCTGGACGGGTGTGGCATGATGATCGTCTGTAAAAGAGAGGAATTTAGGTGAAAAAGGTTGTTGTGCAAAAAGATAATTGAAAAAACTATGCATAATTCAAGATGAGGAGGAATGGCCACATGTCTGCGCGCATTGAGCCCCTTGTAAATAGGGGTGTGACCATTTATTTGGTATAAGTAGCGGCGCCGTACTCGATTAGTTGTGTCTGAGGTCTTGACGACCTATGGGGAGCTTTGGCTAGTCCGGGCGCCTTTAGTGTGTGGCTGCCAAGGCGGCCTCACTCTCTTCGGCGCGCAGAGATCGCTTGATATTTCCGTGCACTGAAATGATGCTGCATGGACCGGGCATCTTGAGTGTGATGGAGGCGTAGTGTGGTATTGCATTAAAGCGAGCGAAAGCTTCGCGCCCGAGCAGTGCTTGATAGCCACTTTGAAACAGAGTGATGTGGAAGGTTAAATGCTCGCTACGGAAGTTATCGGGGGAGCCGAATATAACTTGTAGTAGGAGGGAGCCCGTACAACGAGCCCCTGGGCCTGGCGTTACTCCTTTAAAGGTAGTATTGCTATGGAGAATTTGTGTTGGGTCTAACCCCATCCCTCGGATTGTATCCTGGTATATTAGGTTTAGGCTGCTGCCGCCGTCCATCAAGGCTCGTGTGAAGTGATATCCACCAATTACTGGGTCTAATACCAAGGCAGCCCATCCTGCGTGTCGGATACTTGCTGAGTAATCGCGATGGTCGAAAATGATCGGTTGAGACGACCATTGGCAGGACTTCGTGGTGACAGGCACTTGGGTATATTTTCCTGGGGTTGCTGCATTGTATTTTCCCTTGATCATGTGTAGTATGTTTACTGTTTTGACTTCTGGTGGGAATTTCTTTTGTTCCCCAGTGTCTTGCTTGGGAGGCTCGTCCTCGTCTTCACTTGGTGTATCCTCCCCCTTGTGTACGGCGTTGAGCTTGCCGGACTGCTTGAAGACCCAACATTCTCTGTGGGTATGATTAGCGGGCATGCTAGGGGTACTATGTATCTGACATACCTGGTCCAGAATTTGGTTGAGGCTGGACGGTTCGTCCCTGGTGCCTTTAGTGGGCGGCTTTTGACCTGGCCGGGAGCTTTTGAATGCGGCATTTACTTCCATGCCCTTCGTGTTGTCTTCTTTATTCCGACATTTGCTATTGCTGTTGCGCCGCGATTTCCCGTTTCCATCTCTAACTTCAGATGTACTGGGGTCGCTGGTGCTGCATCTGGCTAGTCAGCTGTCCTCACCCACGCAAAAGTGGGTCATGAGGTTTCTTAATGCGGCCATCGTTCTCGGCTTATTTTGGCTGAGGTGTCTGGCGAGCCATTCGTCACGGACGCTATGCTTGAAAGCTGCCAAGGCTTCGGCGTCCGGACAGTCGACAATCTGGTTCTTTTTAGTGAGAAACCTGTTCCAAAGCTTTTGGGCTGACTCTCCGGGTTGTTGAGTTATATGACTCAAATCGTCCGCATCCGGAGGTCGGACATAAGTTCCTTGAAAATTTGCCCGAAAGGTGTCTTCGAGCTCTTCCCAACTTCCAATGGAGCTTTCGGGGAGGCCTTTGAGCCAGTGACGAGCTGGCCCTTTGAGCTTGAGGGGTAAGTATTTGATGGCGTGGAGATCATCTCCTCGAGCCATTTGGATATGAAGGATATAGTCCTCAATCCAAACCCCAGGGTCTGTTGTCCCATCGTATGCCTCTATGTTTACGGGCTTGAATCCCTCTGGAAATTCATGGTCCAGCACCTCATTGGTGAAACATAGGGGGTGTGCGGCACCCCTGTAACTGGGTGTACCGCGTTGTTCTGATGCTTGTTGTGTTGCATTGTATGCTGGGGCGCGCTTGCGTGGTCCATAGATGGATCTTGTTGCGCCGTCCTTTGGGTGCGAGCCCTCACGTGGGTCACGTGTTGTATTGTGAGCGGCATTGTATGCCGTTCTGTGTTGATAGAGGGGTCGTCTATCCAACTAGGTGGTTGCTTTGATATTTGGTTGTGGGGGGTTGGAGGCCTCCTCATCGAATTCGGGTAGCAGCTTCCGCTTTGGGTAGCCCTTTGAGGGGCGATCGTCGCCGTACATTGTTGTTGTATTAAGTATTTTACTCCATCTGAATTGGAGTTTGTTTTGCGCGGCCTTGAGCCTTCGCTTCTGCTTTTTTAAGGCTCCTTGCGGTGGCAACGAGCCTTTCGCGGGCATTCTGATGCTCCGAGTGCCTGTCCGGCGTTATGTCGTCCGGACCATTATCCCTGATAGGATTTGTTTGTTCGGTTTGAATATCCGGATTGCCGTTGTCCCGTAGCGGTTCGCCCTGCTCCAGCGCCGGGTCTGTGTGATCACTATTTCTGTCGAGGCGGGATTTGGGGCGGCGCTTGCGTCACCGTTTTGACTGCTTTTCAAGGGAACAGGCCTTCGGTGCGTCCTTCCGCTCCTCGTCGTCATCTTTTGGTGCGTCCACTGTGTATATGTCATATGACGAGGTGGCGTTCCAGGGCCCAACAGGCGCTGGTTCTTCATTGTCTCCTTCATCGGCGTCCATACCGTCAATGCCTTCGGAGTCAAAGTCGAGCATGTCGGTTAAATCGTCGACAGTGGCTACAAAGTGGGTGGTGGGTGGGCTTTGAATTTCTTCATCGTCCGTACTCCAACTTGCTGACCGTAGTCCGGCCAGGGCTCTCCTGATAAAGAGAGAGACTTCGGTGACTTCAGGATATCGCCGAAAGGCGAGTGCTGAAAGATGTCTGCGGCAGTGACCTCCATGATCGGCGCCCAATGGGATTCGACTGGCCGGGGCACGGAGGGTTCGGAGTCCGGAGAGGAGTCCGGCTCCATGGAGTCACGAGTCTCGCAGAGTACGGGCCTGGTGTTTGGCTCAGTCGCTGTTGGGATCACAATCCCCGAGGTGGCGTCCAACCGCCCATCCTCGATCGGTGCGGTTGGCTCCGAACTAACGATCGGAGCTGATGTGGGTGCGGCCTCCAGGGCACTGTTCGGCGGCAGAGCTAGATCATGCTCGTCGTGACAGTGCGGCGCGCTCGGCAGTGGTTCGAATCCATCGAAGATCAAGTCCCACCGAATGTCAGCCGTGTAGTTTAAAGTTCCGAATCTGACCTGGCGGCCAGGGGCGTAGCTTTCGATCTGCTCTAGATGGCCAACTGAATTCGCCCGTAGTGCGAAGCCGCCAAAGGCGAAGATCTGTCCATGGAGGAAGGTCTCACCCTGGACTGCGTCGCCATTGATGATCGTAGGAGCCATCGGGCCTGACGGCGACGGCACAGAGGAACTCTCAATGAAAGCACCAATGTCGGTGTCAAAACCGGCGGATCTCGGGTAGGGGGTCCCGAACTGTGCGTCTAGGCCGGATGGTAACAGGAGGCAAGGGACACGAAGTTTTACCCAGGTTTGGGCCCTCTCGATGGAGGTAAAACCCTACGTCCTGCTTGATTAATATTGATGATATGGATAGTACAAGAGTAGATCTACCACGAGATCAGAGAGGCTAAACCCTAGAAGCTATCCTATGGTATGATTGTTGATGTGTATGTCGTCCTACGGACTAAAACCCTCCGGTTTATATAGACACCGGAGAGGGGTAGGGTTACATAGAGTCGGTTACAATGGTAGGAGATCTGAACATCCGCATCGCCAAGCTTGCCTTCCACGCCAAGGAAAGTCCCTTCTGGACACGGGACGGAGTCTTCAATCTTGTATCTTCATAGTCCAGGAGTCCGGCTGAAGGTATAATTCGGCTATCCGAACACCCCCTAATCCAGGACTGCCTCAGGCACCTTCTTGGAAACCTCCGACTTATGGCAGCGGGAGTGGTTTTACATCACCGAACCTCGCGGTACCAAATGGGCAGCCACACCTGCATTCTGATCTGGTCCTCCATTGCAACTTGCATCATGGGTTAATAAGGGGCTTGACTGGGGATCAACAGATGAAGTGCAGACGATACAAAGTCGTATGTAGAGCATCCTTGAAAAAGGACACTAGCCTTATTAACATGATCCAGGTGATGCTAGTCCGCCGGGTCCTCCTGTGTCAATGACGACCTTTTCACATGTGGGAGTTCAACCCAAAAGGACCATAGACCCTTCAGCAATTTTTCAACACGACACACACAGGGATGTGGAAACTATTCTTCAAGGCTCGAAAGCAGTGGTCGGACACTTTCGAGGACATCAGCCTTGACTGCAATCATCTGGATACCCCGGTAAGTACCCAACTCCTGAACGCAATTTGGTTAATTATCCCACAGCGATGTACTAAGAAACCTATCTTCAACCAGGGCTGGATAAAGAAGGCGGAGCGGATCAGGTGTCTAGCTCCACTTCCCGAAGACTCAGCAGATCCTGTGTTAATGAGGATGCTGGTCCCGGTGCCGTATCAAATGCCGGCAAGGGAGGACAAGAATAAGAGCAAGAGGGCTGAAAATGGCCTCCGCTCTAAATGTGTACTGGACGCTATATCTGGGGAGGCTGAAGCTCCTTCTTCTGAATACAAAGGGGAAGAGTAAGAAAGGGATATCTCTTCCCCCCATGGGAAAAAAGGACTGCCCCCGAAGGCTTGGAGGTGGAGGCACCCAAGAGAGGGAAAATATCTCTATCAGATGGTTCGGGTTCGGAGGACGATGTTGACGTAGAGCTCCTTTTTAGGGACAAGCCCTTTGCTGAATTGTAAGTGAACAAGGATGCTCTAGACATATCCCTTTTTTTGGTTTTGCAAGGGTAACATTTAAACCATATGTTCGCAGGCCGGCCCGTTATCTACCTCCACAGTCCTCCTCATCGGGGGACTTGCTTCCGGAGATGATGGAAAGTGAGACGCCTCCACAAGCTTACCCGCGCCTAAGGGCGGACGACTTCAAGGTGTCATCCCGGAGGATCTCCCCTGACCATCCAGCGGCGCGGGGGACAGAGGAAACAGTGCCTGAAGGTGATATCTCGACCGTCAGGGGTCCAGAGGAGGCGGCCCCCGCGGGGACCAACAATAAGGGCCCCGAACTACCGGCTTACAACCGGAAAGGACTCTAGGGTCGAGTAAGCGTACCCTTTTGGAGGGAGTTTGCACTCCCACGGTAGCCTCCGGGAATCCGGAGGTGCCGGATACACTGATGGGTACCTAGCAAAGTGCATTAGAGGAACATCGTACCTTGATGGGTACGGTAGTTGAGAGGATTCTGTCCGCGAGAAGCGGATTGAACGAGGCCTTCATGAGCCTGCTGAGAGGCTTCGAGGTACGCAATGTAATAACTGCTCTTTTCATGCAAAAATGCGCCTGTGTATAGATAGTAGCCCCTGAGACTCTGGTCGACTTCCACAGGGAGGCGATTAGAGGATCGAAAATGATTTGCTCAGGAAGTAACATGATGAATTTGAAAACAGGTTGTGATGTCCAAGGCGATTGCACAAGCCGTGGAAATTGCAGATCTAAAGCAGAAACTTGAATTAGCTGATGAAGAAATTACCCATATCAACAGGCGGCTCGATGAGGCACAAGGTATGTTTTGGGACCGCCCAATTACGCCTGTATAATAGTATGAGCACGAAGCTGAAAACTATACAATGTGATATGCGTGACTGTAGATGGTGCTACCACGGTTGAGACCCTGTGAGCCGAGCTTGCCCAAGCCAAGGAGTAGGCCAGAGTGAGTAATGCGGCTGTCCAGAAGGTGGCTGCTGATTTAAAGGCCGAACAGGCCACTCGGCACCAGTGCGAGGAGAGAATATCTGTCATGGAGCGAGAGCTAGAGGATGCCACCGGCAAATGCAAATTACTCGAGGAGGGTAACAAAGCCAAGGCCGCCAAACTCGAGAAGGCCTTACAAGAGGCGAGGGAGGTACGGTCCGAGTCTAGAGCGGCTCGGGAGGAGATCTGGTAACCTGGGGAGATAGCGGCTGGTAAGCCCTTTCTTTTACAGACTCTATTCGGTGACCCGGAGCTGGGGAGATAGCGGCTGGGGAGTTCTCCAGACGCGTTCTTGGACCTGTCGAAGAGTGTCTCCGATGCGGTGCAGTTCTTCCAAGCACGGGAAGGATGTTCTGCGGAGAAGCTTTTCTGGTCACAATTCAGCATGCCATGGCGTCAGGCGTTGCTGAACGAACAGATGGCACAATGGGCCGAGCTCCATAAGATGTCCAGAGCTGCCATGAAGGACATCGTGGTCTAGCTATGGCTAGCTGAGCCCATTCCAAACAGCTATTTCGGTTTGGTGCAGCGACTTGTCGATGCAGTGCCGCGTGTCGACGTTGTCAAGCGGTCGTTGTTCATAGAAGGTCCTCGGATAGCCTTTGCCCGCGTCAAGATGTACTGGGCAAAGATGAAGGCCACCGATGTTGCTGTTGAAGGCCCGCCCGACGGCAAGGACCACCGCACGCCGGAGCATTATTTGGACGATGTCCTAGAGGGCGCCCGTTTGATAGAGGGCCAGTGCTCGAAAGACGTTATTTTCAAATAGGTGCACTGTAATTGTGAGAACAATATTATGATATATGAAAGCTGTGTTATATTCATACCTTTTTCCCAAAGTTTTTTCCTCCTGTGTGGCTGTTTTTTTATAATCTGAAAGTTTTCCAGTCGTCGGCTTCAGCCCCCTCGCATATAATACGGGGGTGTTCGGATTAGCGCCTTATCACTCTTGACCCAACGTCTTGGTCCATAACGGAGGTGTTAGTGCGGCGAACTAGGTAATCGGACTAAAGGGCTTTAACACTTTCACTTAGCCGTAGGAGATTTATGGTGGGTCTACGATGTAGCCCCTGGTATGTACGTGGTGATCCAGATACGGTTGCGTTACATAGGTGACCGATAAATGGTCCTTCGTGTAATACGGAAAAATCGCTAACAATTGTAATGAATCGCCGAGTGGCTGACCAGCTCTTGCCGCACCATGACAGTCAGTTTTCGGCTTTCTCTATAGAGGTGCTTAACCAGACGAACCAGAAACACAATCGCAGTAGCTCTCCCTTTACTACCCTAGCCGATTAGACGGAACGTAGGGTAGGAAGCACAGGAGCCGGGCAACCCAACAATTGACCAAAGACATGATTCGGAGCTGATGCATATAATGCCGAACTCGGGACGCCAAATTGTGATGAAAAGTTGATCGGACTTTTGCTTGGCAACACATAGTTTGCCTTATAGAGCCCCTGGCAATCTTATGTTGAGGTGTGCACGTGGAACCACCTAACAGACGGAATAAAAACGATACCGAATAAGAATTTTGGTTCACGGAAATCTGATTGATACGTCAAAACATAATCTTACAGAAGGTATCATAATCACCAAGGCCATTTTACATGTCGGGTGTCTACGGCAAAGGAAAAATCTCTATACAGGTCCTTGAGTGAAGTTGTGGACTTCCTGTCGCATGTCTGCGCCTCTTTTTGCCCAAATGAGAAAGATTTCTTTAAGGGAATGGTCTTCGGCCATGTATATGGAGCCAGGCTCGGAAAGAGTCCTCGTGGGTCCGAAGAATGAGTAGGTGTTGTTCACCAGTGGTAAAAAGGAAAGATGATTAAAGAAAGGGCAAGGTCATATAAGGTCGAACCTTTGTATAGGCTTGTCCGTATATTGCCTCCGCCGATGCCCAAGGTATTTTGAGTGCGTGATTGTGCACGCGCTGTACTAATTCCGCTGATGTACATGGTGGTCGGCAGAGTCTAGGATGCTAATTCAGCCCTGAAGTTGCCAGACTGCCAATATGTAGGACTGATCGGTCCTGCATGGGGAAGTCCGATGGCTTGACAGCCGAGGGGTTGTGCAGCTTGATAGGGCCACTATGTACTTCGGTCGTGACGCCACGTGGCCCGGGCATCTTGAGCTTCAAATAGTCGTAATGTGGGACCTTGTTGAAGAGGGCAAAAGCAGTTCGTCCGAGCAATGCGTGAAAGCTACTGCGGAAGGGGACAGTGTTAAATATTAAGTCTTCTCTTCGGAAGTTGTCCGGCGAGCCGAAGACTACTCCCAGCGTGATTGAGCCCATACAACGGGCCTCTATTCCAGGTATAACTCCTTTGAAGGTAGTTCTAGTGGGTTTGATTCTCGATGGATCAATACTCATTTTGCGGACAGTGTCCGGATAAAGTAGATTGATACTGCTGCCGCCATCCATGAGGACTCGCGTAAGATGGAATCTGTTGATGATTGGATCGAGGACCAAAGCTGCCGAACCTCCGTGACAGATACTGGTTGGGTGGTCCTTCCGATCGAAGGTGATCGGACAAGCCAACCATGGGTTAAATTTGAGGGCGGCCGGCTCCCTGGCGTAGCCTTCCCATAGTGCGCGTTCATGCTCCCTCCTCGGGATATGTGTGACATATATTGTATTCACTATATTTACTTCGGGGGAAATTGCTTTTGTCCCCCTGTGTTCGGCTGACGGGGTTCTTGGTCATCGTCGTCGTTTGGCGACCCCTTTCCCTTGTGTTCGGCGTTAAGCTTGCCGGCTTGTTTGAAGACCCAACAATTTCTGTTGGTGTGGTTGGCGGGTTTATTGGGGGTGCCATGAATCTGGCAAGGCCGATCAAGTATTCTATCTAGACTGGATGGGCCATCTCTATTTGCCTTGAATGGCTTTTTTCGTTGACCGGGTTTGGAGCCGCTGAATCCGACGTTAACCGCCAAGTCTTGTGTTCCTTCATTATTGTTTCGACGCTTGTGCTTGTCGCGTCGTGGCTTGCCATTGCCGTCCCTGGCTTCGGAGGTACCCCGGTCGCTGGTGCTATTGCTTCTGCGAGCGAGCCAGCTGTCTTCTCCCGCGCAAAAACGGGTCATAAGTGCGGTGAGGGCTGCCATGGACTTCCGGTTTTCTTGGCCGAGGTGTCGGGCAAGCCACTCGTCTCGGACGCTATGTTTGAAGGCCGCGAGGGTCTCTGCGTCCGGACAGTCCACAATCTGGTTCTTTTTGATTAGGAACTGTCGATGTCAAAACCGGTGCATCTCGGGTAGGGGGTCCCGAACTGTGCGTCTAGGCCGGATGGTAACAGGAGGCAAGGGACATGAAGTTTTACCCAAGTTCGGGCCCTCTCGATGGAGGTAAAGCCCTATGTCCTGCTTGATTAATATTGATGATATGGGTAGTACAAGAGTAGATCTACCACGAGATCAGAGAGGCTAAACCCTAGAAGCTAGCCTATGGTATGATTGTTGATGTGTATGTCGTCCTACGGACTAAAACCCTCCGGTTTATATAGACTCCGAAGAGGGTTAGGGTTACATAGAGTCGGTTACAATGGTAGGAGATCTGAACATCCGCATCGCCAAGCTTGCCTTCCACGCCAAGGAAAGTCCCTTCCGGACACGGGACGGAGTCTTCAATCTTGTATCTTCATAGTCCAGGAGTCCGGCAGAAGGTATAGTTCGGCTATCCGAACACCCCCTAATCCAGGACTCCCTCAGTAGCCCCTGAACCAGGCTTCAATGACGACGAGTCCGGCACGCAGATTGTCTTCGGGATTGCAAGGCGGGTTCCTCCTCCAAGTACTTTATAGAAGATTTTAAACACAAAGATAGTGTCCGGCTCTGCAAAATAAGTTTTCCACATATTGCCATAGAGAGAATAATATTTACACAAATCTAATCCGTTGACATATTCCATAGTGTGACACACCACGGCCAAGCCTTTATCTGAGTCGTTTTATTATCCCACCTCAGCGTCATGCGAGGCGGTTTCCTTGGCATGTCTTGTCAAAGCAGAGATCGTGTCCCCTTATTCCGGGATTCTCATCAATACGTGCATGGGTAACCCAACCGCGCCTTTGATTACGGCGCTTGGAGAAAAGCGAGTTTTACCAGGATGGTGGGGACATGTAGTTGCGTCCACCCATATAAGGCGATAAGGATCCACCTTTTCACCCACGCCTTCTTCCTCCTTGGCCTATCCATTTTTGCGTACTCGAGCTCCAGCGCCCAAGTCCGCACTACCACCTCAACCTTCTCCAGTCATGTCCGGAGCGGGAGGCAAGTGGATGGTCTCCTCCGTCACGGAGGGACACATCAAAAAGCTGAGGAAGGCCGGATATCTGGCTAGCGACATCGCGCACCGGCTTCCCGAAAAGGGGCAGCTCATCCCCACTCCTAGGCCCCATGAGAGGGTGGTATTCCTCCCCCATTTCCTCCGCGGACCGGGCTTCCCTCTGCATCCATTTGTCCGAGGGCTCATGTTCTACTACGGCCTGGATTTCCACGATCTGGCCCCGAACTTCGTCCTCAACATCTTGGCGTTTATCGTCGTGTGCGAGGCGTTCCTCCGCATCTGCCCCCATTTTGGCTTATGGCTTAAGACTTTCAACGTCAAGCCAAAGGTGGTGCGCGGCAGCCAGGCGGAGTGCGGTGGAGCCATGGTTGGCAAGATGGCCAACGTCCTGTGGCTCGAGGGCTCCTTTGTGGAGACCCTGAAGGGGTGGCAATCATGGTGGTTTTACGTCACCGAGTCGCGGGACGCTGAATGGGTCGCACCCCCTGAGTTTCGATCCGGCCCCCCTACCCGGCTCACCTCCTGGAAGGAGACAGGCCTGTCTTGGGGTAAAAAAGGAGAGCTGACCGGACTCCAAACATGCATCCAAACCTTGGTGGACAAGAAGCTCAAGCTTGTCAACGTAGTCCAGGTTATGCTCATCCGCCTGATCCTCCCGTGTCAACGACGGGCCTTCAACCTGTGGGAGTTCGACCCAGCGCAGCATCGAACTCTAAAGAGGCTCTTCGACACGACGTGCGAAGATGCCTGGAGGTTGCTTTACAAAGGCGCCGAGGCTCCCGCATCCGCTACCGAGGATCGCGGATTCAGTACTCAGCATTACGCTCATGCGGTAAGCTGTTTTTGTCCTTTTACAGGGTATCCGTTTTTCATAGTTTGACTCTATGCGGGATCTAAGCTCCCTTATCTTTGACAGGATTGGGAGGTGGCGTCCGGACAGATCAACTGTCCGGCTCCTTTTCCCGAAGGCCTAGCGGACGCTCGCTTGGCAAAGCTACTGGTTCCGGCACCCTATGTGGTGCCGGAGAAGAAGGCCACGAAAAGGGCCATGGGGACTCAAAAGAGTGCCCGACGCCAGGAGGTGTCGGATTCATCATCCGACGGTCCCGAAGCGCCTTCCTCTCATGAAGATGAGGAGGAAGAAGAAGAGACCTCTTCCCCTCCAGCGGGAGGAGAGAACAAAAGGAAGGCCGCCCTCTCTGAGGAGGCCGGAAGGTCCAAGAAGGGGAAAACCCTTCCTCCGGACTACTCCAACGACGCCGATGGCGGCGGAGAGGAGTGGTAGCCCAGGGCCAAGCCCCTGGCAAAATCATAAGTATCCGGATACCGGAGTAATTCATAGTATTCATTTATTGCACAGCTTTCCCTTATGTCGAATAGGCTTATGCAGCCCACCCAAAGACCGGCTCGACGCATCGTCGAGCGGCTCACTGGACTCGTCCGATGTGAACTCGCTTCCGACGGCTTCCTCCCCCGCCCTATGGACGACACGGAGGTGTTGTCCCAACAGGTTCCAAGCAGGGAGTTGGTGGTCCCGGAGGCGCCGCAAGGTGACCTCCCGGACTCCAGGAGTAAAGGGGATGAAACCCCCTAGGGCTCCAAGTCCGGCTCTAGGCCGAACACCGCTCCGGAACCTTCAAGGGTTCCAGAGTCCGGTGGGGACCACCTTCCAAGAGGAGCAAGTCCACCGTGCCGGCGACCCCCGTCCACCCGGAGGCGCCGGACAATATGTTGGAGGCGCTCCAAGGCGCCTCCATCGACGAGGAGCACCGCGCTATTATGAGTGCGGTGGTCCATAAGGTTCAGTCCGCCAAGAGCGGAATAACTGAAGCTTGTACTAGCCTTTTGACAGGCTTTGAGGAAAGTAAATAATGTGTAAATAATATTACCGCATAGACAGTAGCCCCTGATGCTCTGTTGGGTGTTTAGGAAGAAAAGCCGAATAGAGGATCAAAAAATTCGCAGGAGTCTAACAAAAGGAGTCAATATGCGTGTGCAGGATTCTCTGTTGGCGTCCGCCGTACTCACTGCGGAAGTGGACACGCTGAAGTAGAGCCTCGAGAAGTCCGAGCAAGAGCTCGGGCGTGCTAAGAAGCAGCTCGAGGAGAAGGAAGGTAAGAAATACCTTGGTTGAATATGTATATAAAAAAGGTGCAATTGCAAGAAATGACAGGATTAACATGGCTATTGTAGGGGCCACATCTGAGGTGGCGACCCTTAAGCAAGCGCTGCTCGAGGCCGAGAAGAGTGCGGTCGTGGAGCGCACCGAGCGGGAGAGGTATGAGGCCGAGGTTGGCAAGGTGCGGCAAGAGCTCCAGGTTCTCATGAAGAAACATGAGAGTTTGGAGCTTGACTCGAAGATGCGAGCGTCCGAGCTCGCGGCGGCTATTGAAAATGCCAAGTCTGCCAAGGCCGAATCCCAGAAGACCCTCCAAGAGTTGGATGAGGTGAAGAAAATAGCGGCGGGTAAGGCATTCTTTATGCAAAGTAAACACGTAAACGTGAGTTACTTGATACTTACCCGAATCCAGAGCTCTCCAGGGGCATTTGCAGATCTTCCCCCGAGTGTATCCGATGCCGCCGCATTCTATCGAGCCGAGGAGGGCAGCTCGACGGAGAAGGTGTTCTGGTCTCAGTATGCTGAGGCCGGACACCCCGTGCCCCTGAGCGACCAGCTGAAGCAACTGGTCGAGTTCCACAAGGCGGCCGGACAGGCCATGAAGGGCCTCCTAGTTCGGCTGTGGCCTGGAGAGGCTCTGCCTGGGAGCTATGTCGGGCTGGTGCGGCTGCTGGTGGAGGCCTGTCGAAGGCTCGAAGTCATCAAGCGCTCTGTCTGTATTGAAGGTGCCCGTAGGGCCTTTTCCCGCGCTAAGGTGCACTGGGGCAGGATGGATGCGGAGAAGCTTGTGAAGGACGGGCCACCAGCGGGGAAAGAGCATCGCAAGCCCAAAAATTACTATAAGGATGTTCTGAAGGGTGCCCGCCTTGTGGCAGATGAATGTACTAGGGATGTAATTTTTGAGTAAAACTCGCTCGTTTTTGTCCTGTGCGCTGAAAACTTGTTCATATGCGCTGAGCAATGCTGCTTGAATTTAAAATATTACCTTCTGTGCGGATGTTTATCAATACTGAGAGATGGAGATTCGTCGGCTTCTGCCGCCTTGCCACTAGTGCTGGGGTGTTCGGGGGATAAATCTGGGCGCTCTTTTTCCCATGTTTGGGTCCTTCGAGGGAGGCACTCAGCCCGATGAATGAGGCAATCAGACTATAATGCGTGAACACTCTCACTTAGCCATAGAATTCTATAATTTTAAATTTCGGCGAAGCCCCTAGTATTCGGAAGACCGAGTTCGGGGCGCTATCCACGCCTTGGCCGAACAGAGCCGACTCGTCGCCCTAAGCGGCATAAGTCTTTAGGGACTCAAAAAAAACCTCTCGAACAGCGACCAGCTCTCGCTTCATCATGACAGTCAGTTTTAGCTTTCTCCACTGAGGTGCTCGGCCCAGCTCAACTGGGGCACAATCGCAGTGGTTCTCCTAGTGCTACCTTAGCCGATATAGCGGAACGTAAGGCACCAAAACATAGGAGCCGGGCAAACCCAACTATTGACCCAAGACATGATTCGGAGCCGATGCATATAATACTATAAGTTCGGGGTGCCGCACTTGTGAAAGTGTTCGGACTTCTCACACCATATTGAGGGGTGCTAAAAGCCCCTGGCGTATTTTGGCCATACCAAGTTGTACGGGTGCAACATGTCGTTAAGGAACATTTGTTTATAAAAAGATAGTGCAAAAAATGGACAAGAGCTATGCATTGTTTAGTAAAAATGGCTGCGATCTAAGAAGAACGATACAAGTAATGCGATAAACGAAAAGTTGGACTATTTAACATGTCTGCTCCAGGGGCAAGCTGCAGAATAGTATGCGAAACAGGTATACTGCTCGTGATAGAGACCACCTGGGATTTCCGTAATGCGGCATGGCTTGTCTGCTTCCCTGGTTCTTGCATCGTTTGTGCGGCAATTGAACTGCCGAACAGGCCTTCCGAAGAGTAGAGTCCTAGAAGTAAGAGAAAAGTAAAAAATTGGCAGCCCCTGGTGTGGTTTGAGCCGTGTTTTGGGCGTGCCGTGATGGTGCCCCTCCCCCTATGCCCATGGTATTTCCAGAGCGTAGTTATGCACGCGAAGTACTGGCGTCGCCTTTTTGCGAGGGTTGGGGTTTGGGCCACATTGCTACGCCTGCTCGGAATGTGCCAGGCGGTCTTGTTGTAGGTTACTCCGGGCGCGCTTGACGGTGTCCGGATGTTTAATGGCCGGACTGGAGAACTGCCTGGAGAGGCTGCTTTGTACTTCCGCTGCAAGGGCCGCCGTGTGCTCCTCCGTTCGGAGGGAGCGTTCGTTGTTTCCATTGACCGTAATTACTCCATGAGGGCCTGGCATCTTGAGCTTAAGGTATGCGTAGTGCGGTACCGCATTGAATTTGGCGAATGCGGTTCGTCCAAGCAGTGCATGATAGCCACTGCGGAATGGGACTATGTCGAAGATCAATTCCTCGCTTCGGAAATTATCCGGGGATCCGAAGACCACTTTGAGTGTGACTGAGCCTGTACAGTTGGCCTCTACACCTGGTATTACGCCTTTAAAGGTCGTTTTGGTGGGAATAATCCTCGAGGGATCGATGCCCATTTTTCGCACTGTATCCTGGTAAAGCAGGTTCAGGCTGCTGCCGCCGTCCATGAGGACTCTAGTGAGATGAAATCCGTCAATAATTGGGTCTAGAACCAATGCAGCAAATCCGCCATGACGAATGCTAGTGGGATGGTCTCTTCGATCAAAGGTGATCGGGCAGGAGGACCATGGGTTGAACTTTGGGGCGACTGGCTCTACCGCGTGTACGTCCCTTAACGCGCGCTTCCGCTCCCTTTTTGGGACGTGGGTGGCGTATATCATGTTCACCGTCCGCACTTGTGGGGGAAAACCCTTCTGTCCATTGTTGTTCGGCGGCCGGGGCTCCTCGTCGTCATCGCGATGCAGCCCCTTGTCTTCATTGTCGGCGCTTAACTTGCATGCCTGCTTGAACACCTAACAATCCCTATTGGTGTGATTGGCCGGCTTTTCGGGGATGCCATGTATTTGGCACAAGCGGTCGAGTATTCGGTCCAAGATGGACGGGCCCCTATGATTCCTTTTGAATGAATTTTTCCGCTGACCGGATTTAGAGCCTCTGAATCCAGCATTAACTGCCGTATCCTCAGCATTGTCGCCATTAATGCGGTGCTTCTGCTTGTTGCGACGCGACCTGCCACTAATGTCCCTGGTGTCCGAACTACCAAGGTTCTTTGTTATATTGTTGCTACGAGCAAGCCAGCTGTCTTCTCCCGCGCAAAAGCGGGTCATGAGTGTCGTGAGTGCTGCCATAGATTTCGGCTTTTCCTGTCCAAGGTGCCGGGCCAGCCACTCGTCACAGATATTGTGCTTGAAGGCTGCTAGGGCCTCAGCGTCCGGACAGTCGACTATTTGATTTTTCTTTGTTAGGAACCGTGTCCAGAATTGCCTGGCCGATTCCTCTGGCTGCTGAATTACGTGACTTAGGTCATCGGCGTCTGGGGGTCGCACATAAGTGCCCTAGAAATTGTCGAGGAATGCGGCTTCCAGGTCCTCCCAACAACTGATTGATCCTGTTGGGAAGCTATTGAGCCAATGCCGAGCTGGTCCTTTAAGCTTGAGTGGGAGGTATTTGATGGCGTGAAAATCGTCGCCGCGGGCCATGTGGATATGAAGGACATAATCCTCGATCCATACCGCAGGGTCTGTTGTGCCATCATATGATTCGATGTTTATAGGTTTGAAACCCTTGGGGATTTGATGATCCATTATTTCGTCTGTAAAGCACAATGGGTGTGCGGCGCCTCTGTACTGGGCGATATCGTGACGTAGCTCCAATGAGTTTTGTCTACTAAGTTCGGCCCTGCCGAATTTGTGGCCGGCGTGACGGTTACTGTCTCTAGCCGTGGGGTGCCCACGCGATCCGTAGATCGGTCATGTTTGCCTTGCCTTGTCCTCCAACATGTCTCGTAAGTCTGACGCATATTCCCGTGCCTTGGTACGGGGTGCGGCTTGAGTGGAGGGCCGGGAGGCCTCTCTGTCGCGGCCATGAGGTGGCCGTTCGGCCACATCAAGTGCTTCCTCGTCTAATTGGGGTAGCAACCTGCGCTTTGGGTAACTCTTGGATGGGCGTTCGAGTTTATGCTCTTCGTCTGCAAGGACTTCGGTCCATCTGTCAACCAGCAAATCTTGATCAGCTCGGAGCTGTTGCTGTTTTTTCTTGAGGCTTCTTGCCGTGGCCATAAGCCTGCGTTGGAAACGCTTTTTCTCAACGGGATCCTCTGGCACGACGAATTCGTCATCGTCGAGGCTTGCCTCGTCTTCGGAGGGAGGCATATAATTATCGTCCTCGACCTCTCTGTCTGCCGCTCTCTCATGAGGGCTGGTTTCTCCATCCTCCTGTGCTAAACCTTGCTGGAGGGGGTTTTCTTCGGCACTCTCCGGAGTATTATTATCTCCCGTGCTGGAATCACCGTTTTTGTGTTGGCGGGATTTTGAGCGGCGGCGCTGACGCCGGCGCTTGGGCTGTTTCTTGGAGGGGTCATCCTCCGCTGTTCCATCGCCCTCTCCCTCTTTTGCTGTGTCCACCATGTATATGTCATATGACAAGGTGGCTTTCCAGGGCCTACTAGGCGCTGGTTCTTCATCATCTCCTTCATCGGCGTCCATACCGTCGATGTCTTCGGAGTCGAAGTCGAGCATGTCGGTTAAGTCGTCGACAGTGGCTACAAAGTGGGTGGTGGGTGGGTTTTGAATTTCTTCATCGTCCGTACCCCAACCTTGCTGACCATAGTCTGACCAGGGTTCTCCTGATAAAGAGAGAGACTTCAGTGACTTCAGGATATCGCCGAAAGGCGAGTGCTGAAAGACGTCCACGGCCATGAACTCCATGATCGGCGCCCAATCGGATTCGATCGGCAGAGGCGCGGAGGGTACGGAGTCCGGAGAAGAATCCGGCTCCGTGGAGTCACGAGTCTCGCAGAGTACGGGGATGGTGTTCGGCTCAACCGCCGTTGGGATCACAGCCCCTGAGGTGGCATCCAACCGCCCATCCTCGATCGATGCGGTTGGCTCCGAACTAAGGGTCGGAGCCGATGTGGGTGCGGCCTCCAGGGCACTGTTCGGCGGCAGAGCTAGATCATGCTCGTCGTGACAGTGCGGCGCGCTCGGCAGTGGTTCGAATCCGTCGAAGATCAAGTCCCCGCGGATGTCAGCCGTGTAGTTTAAACTTCCGAATCTGACCTGACGGCCAAGGGCGTAGCTTTCGATCTGCTCTAGATGGCCAAGTGAATTGGCCCGCAGTGCGAAGCCACCAAAGGCGAAGATCTGTCCGGGGAGGAAGGTCTCACCCTGGACGGCGTCGCCATTGATGATCGTAGGAGCCATCGGGCCTGACGGCGACGGCACAGAGGAACTCTCAATGAAAGCACCAATGTCGGTGTCAAAACCGGCGGATCTCGAGTAGGGGGTCCTGAACTGTGCGTCTAGGCCGGATGGTAACAGGAGGCAAGGGACACGAAGTTTTACCCAGGTTCGGGCCCTCTCGATGGAGGTAAAACCCTACGTCCTTCTTGATTAATATTGATGATATGGGTAGTACAAGAGTAGATCTACCACGAGATCAAAGAGGCTAAACTCTAGAAGCTAGCCTATGGTATGATTGTTGATGTGTATGTCATCCTACGGACTAAAACCCTCCGGTTTATATAGACACCGGAGAGGGTTAGGGTTACATAGAGTCGGTTACAATGGTAGGAGATGTGAACATCCGCATCACCAAGCTTGCCTTCCACGCCAAGGAAAGTCCCTTCCGGACACGGGACGGAGTCTTCAATCTTGTATCTTCATAGTCCAGGAGTCCGGCTGAAGGTATAGTTCGGCTATCCGAACACCCCCTAATCCAGGACTCCCTTAGGAACCTTGTCCAAGATTGTCGGGCCGATTCCCCGGGTTGCTGGATTATGTGGCTAAGGTCATCGGCGTCCGGGGGCCGAACGTAGGTACCCTGGATGTTATCTCTGAATGCATCCTCCAGGTCCTCCCAACTACCAATAGAATTTTCTGGTGGGCTATTCAGTCAGTGCCGTGCTGGTCCTTTGAGCTTTAGCGGGAGATATTTGATGGCATGGAGATCATCACCACGAGCCATATGAGTATGGAGAATGAAGTCCTCAATCCATACTGCGGGGTCTGTTGTTCCATCATATGATTCGATATTCTCGGGTTTAAACCCTTCTGGGAATTCATGTTCCATTACTTCGTCAGTGAAGCAGAGGGGGTGTGCAGCACCTCTATAGTGGGCCACATCGCGACATAGTTCAGATGGAGTCCGCATGCGGTTTTCGGCCCGGGCGTTGTTATGGCTGTCACGCCCGGCTAGATAGCCGTCTTTGCGCGTCAGAGCATGCCCCCGCGATCCGTAGATCGATATAGTCTGGCCCGCTTTGTTTTCCAAATCCTGCTGCAGGTCGTAAGTATATTTTTGAGTTGTTGTGTCTCTACTTTTACGGAGAGGTGGAGCTGGCTGGTGTTCGGCCTCAGTTGCCGTTCTGCCCTGGCCACGTGGCGGTCGGTTAGGTCCGTCAGCCGCGTTATGTGCGGGCGGTATGGGCTTCGGCGCCTCGTCGTAGAATTGGGGTAGCAGTTTACGCTTCGGGTAAGTCTTTGCTGGGCATTTGAGGCCATACTCTTCGGCTGCCAAGACATTAGTCCATCTGTCATTGAGCAGATCCTGGTCAGCTTGCAGCTTGCAGTTGTTGTTGTTTCTTTTTAGGCTTCTAGATGGCGCTTGAAGCGCTCTGGCTCCAGGGGTTCCTCCGGCACGATAAAATCTTCATCGCCGAGGCTTACGTCATCTTCAGAGAGTGGTAGGTAGTTGATGTCCTCCGAGTCTTCGTTCCCTGTTTGTTCGTCGGGATCAATTTACCCGTCCTCCCGATCGTCCTGTTTGGATGTTGGCCTGATGGGGGCTTCTTGGTCTTCAGTGTTCTCCGGAGTATCATTGTCTCCGGTGCCAGTGTTGATGTTATTGCCGTGACGTGATTTAGGGTGGCGTCACTAACGTCGATGTTTCGGCGGTATCTCAGGAGGTTCGCCGTCGATCAGGTTTTATCGTTGTTTTAGGTGTTTCTACCATGTATACGTCGTACGAGGAGGTGGCCGTCCAACATCCGGTCACTGGCGGGTGTTGGGCCTGCTCCTCTCCAGCATCATCGTCCATACCGTCGATGTCTCCGGAGGCGTAATCGAGCATGTCGGTTAAGTCCTCGGCAGTGGCTATGAAGTGGGTGGTGGGTGGGACGTAAGATTCCCCTCTCTCAGACCCTAGTCCGGGTTGGGCGTAATTCGGACGTCGCTCCTCTGTAATGATGAGGGGTCGCATTAAGTCCGGAGCCTCGCTTGAAGGCAAGGTTCGGCCAGGGAAAAGAGAGTTCGTGGAGTACAGCGGGAGGGAAATTCCGTGGCCAAGCTCACACGCTGCTGACTCCGAGAACTCAGAGCCAGTGTTCGGAGAAGAGTCCGGCTTCATGGTGATTGCCGGAGAGGCTATTCTTTCAGTGTTGGGCTCTAAGGCCGCTGAGAGTCCGGCGGGTTCTAAACTCCTGTCTTTGGACTGAAAGACACGCTCCGGATCTATGGCCAGAGTGGAGGTTGGGGTCATGAACCCTTGGAAAATCAAATCTCCTCGGATATCAGTGACGTAATCCAGATTCCCAAAACTAATCTGGTGACCTGGGGCATAGCTGTCGATCTGCTCTAGATGGCCAATCGAGTTGGCCTGCAGGGCAAAGCCGCCGAACACGAAGATCTGGCCGGGGAGAAAGACCTCCCTTAGGGCAGCATTGTTGTAGATGATTGATGGGGCCATCGAACCTACTGGCGACGACACAGCGGAACTCTCAATGAAAGCACCAATGTCGGTGTCAAAATCGGCGGATCTCGGGTAGGGGGTCCCGAACTGTGCGTCTAAGGATTGATGGTAACAGGAGACAAGGGACACGATGTTTTACCTAGGTTCGGGCCCTCTTGATGGAGGTAATACCCTATGCCCTGCTTGATTGACTTTGATGAGTATAGGGGTTACAAGAGTTGATCTACCACGAGATCGTAATAGCTAAACCCTAATTGTATAGCCTGTATGATTATGATTTCCTCTACGGACTAAATCCTCCGGTTTATATAGACACCGGAGGGGGCTAGGGTTGTACAGAGTCAGTTTACAGAGAAAGGATTATTCAAATCCGCACGCTAAGCTTGCCTTCCATGCCAAGGAGAGTCCCATCCGGAGGAAGTCTTCTGTCTTGTATCTTCACGACCCACTAGTCTGGCCTATGTCATATAGTCCAGACGCCCGAGGACCCCTTAATCCAGGACTCCCTCAAAGCGCAATGTCACAAAATCTCGCTCAGCATTCTACAAGCAACAAGCTCGAAGATACCAAAGCAGAGAAGTGCGGGCCAAGACTTATAATGTCGGTGAACTCGTTCTACGCTTACCAGAGAAGAAAAAGGATAAGCTCAAGCCCAAATGGGAGGGTCCCTTCATTATAGATGAAGTTCTCACTGGAGAAGCCTATCGCCTTTGTAATGCATCGGACAATCTCCTAGAGCCGAACCCATGGAACGTTGCCAGACTCCGAAGATTCTACGCCTAAGTACGGACTCATTGTCCGTTACCTTTTTCTATTTTTTCTCTTTCTTATTTTCATTTTTTATACGACTTCTAGCCCGTGTTCGAATAAACCACACACTTAAGCGATATACATCCTTAAATGTACATGCCCCCCAATACCTGGGGGCTTCTTGTCACAGAAGCTTATTATTATTCGAGCATCAGGCTGTAGCGACCCGACCTCACACGGTCAAGTCTCTGTGCTTAACTGTCATCCCTGGATTGGTATGCTGACACACACAGTACTCGAGGATTTATAACAGAGGTAAATCACATGTATAAAATAACGTAAATACTATTACCTCAATCCAAAATAGCGGAAGTAACAAGGTTGTGGATTCCCATCAACACCAATGGCAAAGTTGAGTGTAGAAATCGTAACCCTAACGTGTCACTTACTCGTCATAAGAAATCCTGCAACATGAGATGTTGCAGCCACAAAGGGTCAGTACATTGAATGTACTGGCAAATTCACACCATAGAGAATGATGAATAAGGCTATCACTACATGCATATTTGGCTGGTGGAAAAGCTCTATGGTTATAAGGTTTTTGCGAAAAGCCAATTTTCCCCTACTGCAAAGGAATAAATTTTATTAAACTATCACGGTGGTTGTTGAACATTGAGAATGGTTGATAGCATCCTCAATCCCAATTAAGTAACATCATTAAACCCAACAAAATTAAATTTTTGAGTAACATGTTGAGATTCACATGATAATCCAGGTACTAGATACTCAAGACGTCCATAACCGGGGACACGGCTAATCATGATTAGTTTATACACTCTGCAGAGGTTTGCGCACTTTTCCCCACAAGACTCGATCTCCTCTGTTGGATTTCTCGCACTACATGGTGTTTAAGAAACGAATGACCGAGACATAGTCTTTCAGAAGCGTTTGCACCTTACGATGGGTAGACCGTACCACCTACAACCCCTACATCTGCTAGTATACCACTGTAAGAGTTCACACGACTTAGTAAACTATGCTAGAGCCCATAATAGCTTGTGGCTGCACACAGAAGTTTCTAGCATGAATAATCTCATGATCCCTTTGAGCCTGGGTGGCGGTCCAAAACAAAACAGGCAATCCTGGTCTACCCAGGTGCCTAGACAGGCAATCCTGGAATAACCCGGTGCCTCAATCCACCCAGATGTGTGTTTAAGTTGCCACATTAAGTAAACCATTAATTAACAATCTCACATCTATCATGAATACTCTCAAAACCCAATCCACGTCTACGAGCATAGCATGGCACTATAAGCATAACATAATAGTAACTCCCAAGGTTTGATAATAAACAGGTAATAGGTACTACCTCAACTACTTCCCATCCCACAATTTAATTAGATCCTAATCATGCAATGTTGGAGGTTTTGATCTAATGCAATAAAAACAGGGTATGAAAAGGTATGATCAAAGTGTGAACTTGCCTGCAATGTTGATGAAGATGATTCACACTCAAAACTCTTGATAGTTCTACTTGTCACACTCCGGTCAATCTATCGCAAGCAAGCCATAGTAACCACACATAAGCAATCACTCAGAGTATCAGAAAGATCGAAGAAAACAATACAGAAAACATCAAAACCAAGCAAATAACTCTCGCAACATAAAACAATTTCTAACAGTACCAAAATTATATGAATTTGGCCTTATCAAAAAGTTTAGGTCAAGAGCTTCGTTTTGCAAAAAGAATCAACTCAAACGGAGCTACGAAACTCAAGTTATGATCAAACGAAGTTTGAATTCAAATCTGATCTAATTCAAATTTTAAACTTTTCAAAAACATGTTTCAGTTGGATTACTGGATAGAGGAGATCATAACAAAGACGTAAGCGTTGGTTTCGTTGGATTTGGACTAACGAGCAAAAATAAATGATCGATTGAAGTAGAGGGACTAATCCGTGATGAAAATCATCATGAATAGGTCCCTGGCCGAAAATTAAAAAGAAAAAGAAAAAAACTTAAAAACCGAACGTTCGTTTTCTAAACCTAACCAACGAACGTTCTCTAAATAGATCCATCTAAAAGAAAAATTGGTTTTAAAAAAACGATCTAGGTTTTTTTTGAACTGAACTAAACCGAGAATAAACCGGGTGGTTACCGTTTCGGTCGAAGTAAACCGGCGGCGGCAGATCTGTTCGAGCTCCGGAGAGAGCCGTGCGGCTCCGGCGAGCAGGGCGAGGCAAGCCGGCGGCTCCGGGGTGGCTACAGGGCGGCGGCAGCGGCGAGGGGCGTCGCGGGCGGCGCGGGGCAGCAGTGCGGCAGCGGCGGAGGCGAGCAGCATGCGGTGGCGCGGCAAGGCGGCGGCGCAGCAGCTGCGAGCGGCGGTGGCGGATGCGGGAGGAGGCGGCGGCGCGACCAAGAGGGAAACGGGGCCCGGGGCGGCGGCTTTATAGTAGGGGAGGGGAGGGGGTGACCTTGGAGGAGGGGTAAGGTGGCGGAGGACTCCGGGCGGCGCACGGACGTCGAGGCGGCGGCGGTTGCGGCAATGCTCGGGACTCTGTCCCGAGTTGGAGGGCGAGGCGGACGGGCCGGTTGGGCTGGGCCTGCTGGCCTGGCGCGGGGAGAGAGAGACAGCATTGGTGGGCTTCGGCCTGGCACTGTTCGAAGAGTTTTTAAAAAAAACATTTTTCACAGACAACAAAAATAACAAAAACAAA